>NW_025776352.1:0-177994 GCF_021130785.1 Homalodisca vitripennis
GAGACACTTAGATTACGAAATATTAAATTATAGTGCAATCCAGCAGAAGTTTGGCATTATCATTGGGTCACTAATGCACAATTGATTGAACTAAGATGTTCCTGACACGATTTCCAAGCACGATGAAACAGCCGAGTATCCGACACAACGTCGCTATGGTTAGAAGGGTTGATTCAATATTAAATAGTTTAGATCAGTTAACCTATACCTCATATTGCAGCCGTCTGGGAAACTAAACCGACTTGAATTTATAACAAGGTTTTAATGTTATATATTGTAATCAAAATGTCTCTAATGTCGAAACAATATAGTAATAAACAAAGAACGTAAAAGTATAAAGCGGTTTATGGTCCATTAAAAAAAAAAAAATAAAATAAAATACAAAATAACAGTCAAGAGTCCATTGAAAGTGGAGTGATTTTCTGAGTTATAAATTAAGAATCCCCAGAGGTTTAGATTATTAAACGACCGTTCCCGCAGCGTTTTCATTGACTTTTAATACATGGGAAACCTACTAGTTATATAAGTAAACAAGCCCAATATTTTTTCTCAAACGAAGAAGATCACACAGTATGTATTTCCTTGATGATATCCCTAATTAGTTTATTATTATGAAAATTTGCAAAAAAAATATCTTTTAAAATAAAATTCATACTATACTGTGAAATATTTTTTAAGTGGTGTTTTCCAATTTTAAAACGAAAATTATTAAAGAAATATAAGTTTAAATGACTAACTATGATACTTGAAATAATATTCAATCTAGATAGCCTGGACATGTTTTTGGAGAATGCAGTCCTCTAGCTCGTTAGCCTAATGACTCTCATCAGAGACAGAGGCAAGTATTCCGTTAGTTACTCGTCAAAGAAAAGTTTTAATCGTTTTTGATCTGGAATTAACTGTTTCCTTTTAATTGAGTTTTGCACCAGCTTGCATAATTATAAAAAGAATAAATGTAAAATTTTTTTTAAGTAGGTTCATCCGATCGCATTTTACGAGTCCCTTATTTAATGTATATTTTTTCACAATTTTATAAATTTAGTTCCTCGAATTTTGGGTGAGATGCTTTTAAACAAGCAATCTAAAAAAAAATTCTCGATAAACCTGACAGTTTCATTTCGAGATATTTTTAACCATTAGACGCATGAAAAAAGCACGAAGCCATCACTGGTATTATGTATTATGTCAATGATGTTAAGGGAGTAAGAGGGTTACGTAACGACTAACAAATAAAATATATCTTTGATTACCCAACTGATAAACTCCCCATTCCGTAAACAGGACCGTTGGAAAACAAACAGATCACGGCGTGCAATCACGTAATGTGGTATCAGCAGAATGAACTAAGCGCACGTCCTACTACATGGTTTTATCTTTAAAATGATAACAAGTTTGCTTATTATCGAATTTTATTCGGTGGAGACCAAGGTAATAGTAATCTCGGTGCTGTATCTCCCCCCTTTAAAAGTGCCCAGGTAGTGGTATGTCATAAAAAGAAAGATTTTATGTCATAAAGGCTTCTGTGATTTTTTAGTCTTCCCAGTAAAAAAACGTGCTAATTCTAGTAAATTTTATAACGTTCCACGATTTTAGTTTTTTTGTTTAAATTTCAAAAAAGTTCATAAACGTGTAGTTTGATGTACAGCAATCCTTTAAGTAATAGTAAACTTGGAGATAAAATAAGCAAAATTTTTGTATTTCCTATTTTTAAGATCAATTTTATTTAAAAAAATTCGTTAAATTTAGGAATTTTCTTTTTTTTTATATATCGGTGTCACTTTTAAATTAAATTAAATATATTGTTATACCCTGTTCCATGAGTTAACCATTCCTAGGTACCAAATGAAATACATTTTATAAACTGTGCAAGAAAAAAGTGGTTACGGTTTCCTTTTGGGAATTACCGCGGTCTATTACCGTCAAGAACATAGTTGGTTGTAGTGGATTTATAAATTGAAATCTTCATAGGTGTTGGTCATGACTTGACCGTTCCCCACAACCAGCTTAAATGATGATATTGTGAAATATTACTTTTACCTAATATAATTATTCTTTAAAGTATGCCCCGTTATACTCGAGCTGTTGTGGCTGTAACTAGTACCTACGGTTTGTTTGCTTAGAGTAAAAATTAGCTTGATATCACGTCACTTTACAGCTGGGCTCTTATCTTACCAGGAGCAGTGGCGTGCCGATATAGTTGTTTGTCTTAAATAAATAGCAATAGCATAAAAATTAATTGATTAAAATTGACACTGCGTAAGTTTATTAATTAGATAAATTATGTCATTGTGGGGATTTTACTTGTTTGTGCGTTTATCTTGAAAAAATATATTTTGGTATTCAAACAGGGAAAATGTAAAACTGCATGCATTTGCTTTCTTAAGTCCCAATTTTCCGAAGGAAATATTAAAATTTTACCCACGTCAATAACATATTTATACCTAGCCTTATTGTACATCTATAATTTATAAGGTCCTACTTTGCTGTATTTAAAGTTTTAGGCATTATATTCGGTCTAAAGACGCAGTATTATAATTATTTTATAATAATGCGTCAGTAATTAATTAAGGGTTTTCCTATACTGAGGTATAAATATTTTGAAAAATTACATACATTAATAACCAGACTAGTTACCATACTACTAAGTCTAAAAAACTATTTAGAATGCTGCACGTTTATTATTAATAAACCATAACCACTTACCTCAGGAGTGGAGTTGGTTGCCAATAAAGCGTGGAAACCGATTCTCTTTTCTATTGTTTGTTTTACTGTCACATATCGAATGGGGGTAAATTATTCATGACAAAATTCGTTTTGTATTCATTTCCATGAGTGAATGAACTTTTTATTGTTTTGACTGAGAATAATTTATTTATATGGTTTTGATCATAAACGAATTCTCATCCGTTGGTTCATCGCACTAGAAATGTATATTCATGTTTTTCATAGTCTATATACTATTTTAATAAAATATATACTAATACAAGCATGATAAAAAGGATTGTAACAAGAAAGTGTTTTCATACTAAAGATGAGCAATAGTTCGTTAGCACTGGTAAATGCAAAGGAAATGGCATCTCTTGAGCCCTAGAAAACTTTTTAAATTAGCTAATGGAAATTAAATATAAACATATGCTAAAACAATTTTTATTCTAAATGCACAAAACCTTTATTTTTACCAAACAGCATACCTTATAATATTAAGTGACAATTTGCTTAGATAGTGTAAAACCCCTTTTCAAATATTATGTTGTAAAAACGTATGTAGCAAGAAAATTGTGAACAAACAAAAATAATAATAAGCTAATAACATTGCTTTGTCATTGTAATATTTTCAACTATTTATAGAACTGCTGGATACTTAGTATAATTTTACATTAAGGAATCAATAACACATAAATTGTTTAATGTTTTTGTTTGGGTGAAAATTTTTAAATTGCCAATGTCTGAAAATGTCTGTTTTAAATTGTATATAGACTATAGTTAGATAAAGATAATGATAATGTTTTACAACTAGTTAGAAAATGCTTTCCTGTAGCACCGCTACGTGCTCTGATCACGTGTGTACTGAGCAAAAAAAGTCTTTAGAGAACGCTAACAAAAGAGTGATCCAGGTTCTCATCCATAGTGTTATCACTACTAGATATGTACCGTGTTGTTATTTCACAAATCGGAAGTCCCTTCCCCCGCTGACATATAGAGAAAAATAATATATACACATTATATTTCTCGTATAATATGGAGTAACAAGTACAAGTAACATATAAACACATTAAAACTTGATAAAGGCTATAATTTAATAAGGGAACAAAAAGGTGTCACTCATTTTAATTTAATGAAAAATAAAATCAGGACTTTTGAGTCCAGCTTCACTTTTCACACTCCGTACAGTGGCAGCGACTGAAATCTGACACTGTCACAGACTTGTCGTGGAATCAGAAGTCCACATCTGAAGAGATACAAAAATGTCGACGGCCACGATTTTATTATGCACGATTTTCACACCAGAGGCTTATATACTACAAAATAAACCTTGCTAATTTCCTATCAGCGTCACAGATTACATTTGATGAAAAAGCGTTCTCGCTGTGTCATTAATTGCAATATTGAGTGCACAGCGATATTCTAGAAAGGATAATAAAAGACAGTGAGGCAACCGAGTCTACCTTTTGTATTTCTTTAAAAATGTACTCAAGATTCGACGTTAAGTCTGCGACAGATGTAGATTTCAGACGCTGTAATTTGGGAAGTGTGAAAAAAATTAAGCTAAATCCAATGCCCAGTTATATTGTATTATATTTCCCAACTTTACTAATACTAAAGTAGGAGTTTCTATGTAACGAATTGCGTATGAAAATGTAGCGGTATGTCAAAAGTGCCTCGCTGTTTGTCAAACACACGCAGGAACTAACAGGAAGAACAGCGATTATTTATAGCGTTACCGATAGAATATGATTCATGAGCCAGTGTTTTTACCGATGTGTACCGATTCCCGATTATACATGGTTCTCTATATAAATTTAATCACTCCCTCCCATTGTTTATTCCATAGCTCTTCAAATTATAAACTTTTATGAAAAATATTGTACATTGTTTTCAAATACTATACAGAACATCAATTTCATTACAAACATTTAATTAAAAAAAAAACACACATTTTCAGAGGTACTCACTGGTATTATTCTTATCGTATATTGTGTTTCTATTATTTACATTAAATACTCATAATTCGCCTATCAATCGTGACAATAAAAAAATTTTTATATTTATCTCAACAAAAAATTTAAAATAATGAAATTTAAAACTGAATAACGTCTATTTAAATATGTATAATAAGTTGGTTGATGAGTTATAATAATCCATGAGATATTGTGGAGCCTTAGCGATGCCTCAATTTCCATAGGATATCTCGAGGAAGGACTTTTTAGGGAGTGCAGAATGGCCTAACGGTCTAAGACGGTGGACATTGAGTCTCAATTATAGATAGCGCAGGTTCGAATCCTGTCCGTGACCCTTACACTTTTTATCAGCACTACCGACCTTGTACTTGATTGACTCTCCCCATATTCTGTTTTAAAAGATCCTCTGTTAAAGATTTCTGTTTTAAAAGAAACATTTTAAAAGATTTTAAAATGTTTCTTACTATAAACTGCAGTAGAGGCATACTGTTACTATCCCCACTGTTCAAAAGTCGGTAAATGATTCATGTTACAGTGAAGGTGTTAACAACATATAGTAAAGCCAGTGATATATGAAAGCTTACCATAAACTGCAGTAGAGGCGTACTGTTACTATCCCCACTGTTCAAATGTCGGAAATGATTCATGTTACAGTGAAGGTGTTAACAACATATAGTAAAGCCAGTGATACGTGAAAGCTTACCATAAACTGCAGTGAAGGCATATTGCTACTATCCCCACTGTTCAAACGTCGGTAAATGATTCATGTTACAGTGAATGTGTTAACAACATATAGTAAAGCCAGTGATATGTGAAAGCTTACCATAAACTGCAGTGGAGGCATACTGCTACAATCCCCACTGTTCAAAAGTCGGTAAATGATTCATGTTACAGTGAAGGTGTTAACAACATATAGTAAAGCCAGTGATACGTGAAAGCTTACCATAACTGCAATGGAGGCATACTGCTACTATCCCCACTGTTCAAACGTCCGGTAAATGATTCATGTTACAGTGAAGGTGTTAACATCATATAATAAAGCCAGTGATATAATGAAAGCTTACCATAAACTGCAGCGGAGGTATACTGTTACTATCCCCACTGTTCAAAAGTCGGTAAATGATTCATGTTACAGTGAAGGTGTTTACATCATATAGTAAAGCCAGTGATATATGAAATCTTACCATAAACTGCAGCGGAGGTATACTGTTACTATCCCCACTGTTCAAAAGTCGGTAAATGATTCATGTTACAGTGAAGGTGTTAACAACATATAGTAAAGCCAGTGATATATGAAAGCTTACCATAAACCTCAGTAGAGGCATACTGCTACTATCCCCACTGTTTCAAAAGTCGGTAAATGATTCATGTTACAGTGAAGGTGTTAACAACATATAGTAAAGCCAGTGATATATGAAACCTTACCATAAACTGCAGTAGAGGCATACTGTTACTATCCCCACTGTTCAAAAGTCGGTAAATGATTCATGTTACAGTGAAGGTGTTAACAACATATAGTAAAGCCAGTGATACGTGAAAGCTTACCATAAAACTGCAGTAGAGGCATACTGTTACTATCCCCACTGTTCAAAAGTCGGTAAATGATTCATGTTACAGTGAAGGTGTTTACATCATATAATAAAGCCAGTGATATATGAAAGCTTACCATAAACTGCAGCGGAGGTATACTGTTACTATCCCCACTGTTCAAAAGTCGTAAATGATTCATGTTACAGTGAAGGTGTTTACATCATATAATAAAGCCAGTGATATATGAAAGCTTACCATAAACTGCAGCGGAGGTATACTGTTACTATCCCCACTGTCCAAAAGTCGGTAAATGATTCATGTTACAGTGAAGGTGTTTACATCATATAGTAAAGCCAGTGATATATGAAATCTTACTATAAACTGCAGTAGAGGCATACTGTTACTATCCCCCACTGTTCAAAAGTCGGTAAATGATTCATGTTACAGTGAAGGTGTTAACAACATATAGTAAAGCCAGTGATATATGAAAGCTTACCATAAACTGCAGTAGAGGCATACTGTTACTATCCCCACTGTTCAAAAGTCGGTAAATGATTCATGTTACAGTGAAGGTGTTTACATCATATAATAAAGCCAGTGATATATGAAAGCTTACCATAAACTGAAGCGGAGGTATACTGTTTACTATCCCCACTGTTCAAAAGTCGGTAAATGATTCATGTTACAGTGAAAGGTGTTTACATCATATAGTAAAGCCAGTGATATATGAAATCTTACTATAAACTGCAGTAGAGGCATACTGTTACTATCCCCACTGTTCAAAAGTCGGTAAATGATTCATGTTACAGTGAAGGTGTTAACAACATATAGTAATGCCAGTGATATATGAAAGCTTACCATAAACTGCAGTAGAGGCGTACTGTTACTATCCCCACTGTTCAAAAAGTCGGTAAAATGATTCATGTTACAGTGAAGGTGTTAACAACATAGTAAAGCCAGTGATACGTGAAAGCTTACCATAAACTGCAGTGAAGGCATACTGCTACTATCCCCACTGTTCAAACGTCGGTAAATGATTCATGTTACAGTGAATGTGTTAACAACATAGTAAAGCCAGTGATACGTGAAAGCTTACCATAAACTGCAGTGGAGGCATACTGCTACTATCCCCACTGTTCAAAAGTCGGTAAATGATTCATGTTACAGTGAAGGTGTTAACAACATATAGTAAAGCCAGTGATACGTGAAAAGCTTACCATAAACTGCAATGGAGGCATACTGCTACTATCCCCACTGTTCAAACGTCGGTAAATGATTCATGTTACAGTGAAGGTGTTAACAACATATAGTAAAAGCCAGTGATACGTGAAAGCTTACCATAAACTGCAGTGGAGGCATACTGCTACTATCCCCACTGTTCAAAAGTCGGTAAATGATTCATGTTTACAGTGAAGGTGTTAACAACATATAGTAAAAGCCAGTGATATATGAAATCTTACCATAAACTGCAGTAGAGGCATACTGTTACTATCCCCCCACTGTTCAAAAGTCGGTAAATGATTCATGTTACAGTGAAGGTGTTAACAACATATAGTAAAGCCAGTGATATATGAAATCTTACACCATAAACTGCAGTAGAGGCGTACTGTTACTATCCCCCACTGTTCAAAAGTCGGTAAATGATTCATGTTTACAGTAAAGGTGTTAACAACAATAGTAAAGCCAGTGATACGTGAAAGCTTACCATAAACTGCAGTGGAGGCATACTGCTACTATCCCCACTGTTTCAAACGTCGGTAAATGATTCATGTTACAGTGAATGTGTTAACAACATATAGTAAAGCCAGTGATACGTGAAAGCTTACCATAAACTGCAGTGGGAGGCATACTGCTACTATCCCCACTGTTCAAAAGTCGGTAAATGATTCATGTTACAGTGAAGGTGTTAACAACATATAGTAAAGCCAGTGATACGTGAAAGCTTACCATAAACTGCAGTGGAGGCATACTGCTACTATCCCACTGTTCAAACGTCGGTAAATGATTCATGTTACAGTGAATGTGTTAACAAAATATAGTAAAAAGCCAGTGATACGTGAAAGCTTACCATAAACTGCAGTGGAGGCATACTGCTACTATCCCCACTGTTCAAAAGTCGGTAAATGATTCATGTTACAGTGAAGGTGTTAACAACATATAGTAAAGCCAGTGATACGTGAAAGCTTACCATAAACTGCAGTGGAGGCATACTGCTACTATCCCCACTGTTCAAAAGTCGGTAAATGATTCATGTTAACAGTGAGGGTGTTTACATCATATAATAAAGCCAGTGATAATGAAAGCTTTACCATAAACTGCAGTGGAGGCATACTGCTACTATCCCCACTGTTCAAAAGTCCGGTAAATGATTCATGTTACAGTGAAGGTGTTAAAAACATATAGTAAAGCCAGTGATTACGGGAAAGCTTACCATAAACTGCAGTGGAGGCATACTGCTACTATCCCCACTGTTCAAAAGTCGGTAAATGATTCATGTTACAGTGAAGGTGTTAACAACATATATTAAAGCCAGTGATACGTGAAAGCTTACCATAAACTGCAGTGGAGGCATACTGCTACTATCCCCACTGTTCAAAAAGTCGGTAAATGATTCATGTTACAGTGAAGGTGTTAAAAACATATAGTAAAGCCAGTGATACGTGAAAGCTTACCATAAACTGCAGTGGAGGCATACTGCTACTATCCCCCACTGTTCAAAAGTCGGTAAATGATTCATGTTACAGTGAAGGTGTTAACAACATATAGTAAAGCCAGTGATACGTGAAAGCTTACCATAAACTGCAGTGGAGGCATACTGCTACTATCCCCACTGTTCAAAAGTCGGTAAATGATTCATGTTACAGTGAAGGTGTTAACAACATATAATATAGCTTGGGATGTATCATAATTTAACCCATGGCTGCGGCTAATGGCTACTATAGATCCTCCAGCTTTTTCTGGTATTCAGACCCTCGACCAGCATGGGCATGACCTTGTATATACCTGCCTGTGCCTGTCTGTCTGTATATCTGTAAACGTGCCAGGGTCTCCTTGTCTGTCTGTCCACATGCCTGTCTGTTTGTTTGTATATGTGTCTGGCCGTCTGTATTGTTGTCTATACCTCGCTCATTATTGGACGTCTGTCACTCATGTATTTCCGTACTTATAGTCTCGTAGGCTTAGTAAATCATTTACAGTTAATTTCACTGTTAACAGACCGTAATTATTAACAATATTTCTTTTATGTTATACGAATAAATAGTTATTTGAACTCTTTGAACACTATCTTTTTACACTCTCATAAGTTAATCGAGCGAATTTGAACTTTACAGGTCAAATATATTATCAATGTTTAGCCCATAAATGTTTGTAGCAAAATTTACGTTATTTAGCCATAATAGTTGGTTATCGTTTTTATTGTAGTAAATATTAAATGTAAGTCTATTACACTTTAATTTTTTTCTTTACAAAAATTATTAAACCAATGATAAATATTTGCTCATGTCTTAAATAAAACACACTAGGGAAAATACCATTCCTCAAATAATCTATCAGGAAAAGTTAATAATTAGAGTTTTACTTGTTTGTTTAACTCTGAAGAACTATTTCACTCTTACACTTACCTTTGCTGTAATTATTATGATATTAGTAATTTATGTTTTGACATTAACTCGAGGTACATCAAGGATAATTAGGTATTATACAATCATATAAGCTTTTTTATATTTTATGCTCCGCTCGTGGACCCTTTTCTTGTAACAACAAAAAAGATGTCTGCTGGTGTTAACCACAAAACACCACTGGCAGGTTGACATTCTTCGCCTTCCATCAGGTGGTTTTGATAAACAGGCCTACTCACATATTGCAACCCAAATATTAAGTTATTTTCCTGCTTAGATAAAAAAACATAATACACCATTATTTAATACGTGGCAGACAGATAATCAAAAAGACGAACATACAGTAAGTCAGAAAGTAACAGGCAGAAAGATAGTCAGATGGTTAGACATACATATGAAAGGCAGGCAGGCACAGGCGGACAGACAAATAAAGACACACAGTCATGTAGAATGCTAGACAGACAAACAGGCAGACAGGTACCGGTAGGTACGCAGTAAAATTTATAGAAATACAGATGAGGATTCGCTTCTCCATGGTCTGGACCAAGTTTAGTAATGGTGGACGTCCTACCATGGTTTGTCTCTCATTATGTCCTTACTAAATTATGTTACAGGACTCTTCATCAGGTTTAATTCGTCATTTTATTCTCAGAGCATATTGCCCATCAATTTCTTAAAAATAAATAACTTTTTTTAAATAAAGTACTTTTTTATGCTTCCGAATCTAAAATATTGCATGTTAGATAAGTAATTTATTTTCCAAACTATTATGCTCTTTCCTGCTATATTTTGTAAAAGCGGAATTAGGCATGCTAAAATACGAATTAATTTAATTTAATGAAGTAATCAAACTTTTTGTTAAAGGGGCATAGTACAGAGAATATAAGTTGATTTTAAAAGGTGTGAGAAAGTAGCATTCTCAGTCAATAATGGTAAGCCCAGCTATATCATATAAATAACGGTCGTTACAATGAAGTTAATCCCGTTATATCAAACGATTCGCCATTGAAATGTTACCTAATAAATCAATACGTTTACACTCTAGAGTATAACTGTCTATACTGTATGTAAATGTTTTGTTAAAATATACTAAAAGTAATAGTAATAGTAACTATTTTGTAAACATTATAAAAACACAATTTTAGAATATTTTATGGTCTCTATTTTTGCAGAATTCTTGTACAAAATTTTATTTTTGTAATTCATAGTCTAGTTAATGTTAAGTCAAAGTTGGAAACTTTGATAATTCATGATAAAGATAAAATTACATGTAATAATTTTAATGTAGAAATTTTTGATGTCACTGAAGTGATAAGGCCCTATCATCTTGCACGTGATGGAACACATCTGAATAGAAGGGGTAATGAGTGTTTCGGTAACCTCATTTTTCTCTCACTGAGAACGATTCATGAAGCAATGTCTAGTGTGTCAAGTGTGTGTCCCAACTCTCAGGTATCGGCGGAGACTAATGATGTGTGCCCCAGTATTCAGTCGCCATCCGAGTCAAATCTGTGCCTTGGTCTTCAGTCATCTGCTGATGTGAGCGTAGCACTTTCCAGTCCTCGGGTAAATAGTATTAAATCTAGATAGTCTGGACATTTTGTGAAGATGCAGGCCTCTAGGTCGTTTAATGACTCGCATCAGAGAGGCAAGATTTCGTTAACTACGCGCCAAGAAAACTTTTGTATCATTTTGACTGGAATTAACTGTTCCTTTTATTTGAGTTTCACTCTTGCTTGAATTGATAACGCTATGAACGCTAAGTATAGTATTACGTTTATATAATTAAGTCTTGTGCATTTTTAAGCGTATATATTATGTATATTTTTATTATGTTATAATGACTCTAGAGTTCAGCTATATAACATTATATAAACAAATAAGTTGCATCTAAAAGAAAAATATTTCCTGATAAACTGCAGTTTTATTTCCATTTGTGACCATTGGACACATGGAAAAAGTACGTAGCCATCACTGGTATTATGTATTATATAAATTATGATAAGGGAGTTAGAGAGTTACGTAAAGACTAGCAAGTAATATATTACTTTGAATACAAATTTAAAAACTCCCAATTCTGTAAAAAAGGACCTATGAAAAACAAACAGATCACGGTGTAGAGTCACGTGATGTGGTAACAGCACTTTGTACATCACTCGTACATCAGTGATTTTTAAAATGACAATAAGTGTACTTGTTATTGAATTTTATTTATTGAGTACCAAGATAATATTCATCCCGGCTGTCTCCATCTTTTAAACAGCCCAGTTTTGGGGCAAGTATTAAAATGAAAGCTAAATATAGACTACTGTGGTTTATTAATCTTTCAAGTAGAAAACGTTTGATTTTTTATAAACGAGCTAATTTTGGTAAATTGTACCGATACACGATGTTTAATTTAGGTTATAAATGTAAAAAAATAAATTTCTTAAATGTGTAGTTGAATGTACAGCTATCCTTTAAATAATAGTAAACTTAGTCATCTAATACGCAACATTGTTATATTACATATTATCGCAAATAGTTAGTATATATATATATATATATATATATATATATATATATATATAGTATATATAAAAATATAAGAGATTTTTATATTTTATACAATTTTTGCACCTGAAGACGGTTTTCACCGAAATATAGTGCCAATGTTTTAAAAACACTTTGTTTTAATTGTAAAGTAATTTACTACAAATAATATATATACCATATATATACATATATATATATATATATATATATATATATATATATATATAATCTAGGTCTGTATCACGGTTTACCACAAAGATTGCGTCGGACGCACACAACTACTATACCAGCTGTCCTAAGCCCGCCACATGACTCATGTCGCAGTGAATGTGTTAAAAGAGATAGATGTTGCCCACTCTTAATGCACGTCACGTACGAAATCTCAAGATGAAGTACTGCGCCGAGAATTGCGGTTCCTTTATCTTTGACAGTGAAGTATGTGTGTCTTGAAATTTCATCTACTTTTACTGATAAATGTTAAAGTTGACTTCGGTATGTGTAGAACAACAAGACATAATTATAATTTAACAATACTGAATAAATCTGGCGACTAAGTTAGTATTCTTGCAGAAAATTTAAGAATGTGGCAATATTAATTGACTTGTAGGATTACAACGCAGTACCATTTAATAATGCTGTAAATATGTGTACATCACTAAATAACTATACCTGTCTCGCTTCTTTTTTTCACTCTCTGTTCGTGGATCTTGCGATCGAAGTGAGGGGTGTGATATGTTTAGTAGATATGAATGTTGATCTCATGTCAAAAATAAGCAACGTATCTCGATATTACAGCCGACTCTTGAAAGAATCCAATACGTCAAAGATTGTCAATGAGCCCACCAGAGTGACAACAACCTCAGCCACATTGTTAGACCACATCATTGTGGACAGGTCGGTTGAGGTCAAGAGGAACGGCGTCGTGGATGTCTCGAGTATTAAGGATCATAGGGGTGTGAGCATTACAGATCACAAGTTAACCTATTGCATTGTTGGGGTTACAAAGAACAAAATAGAACACAAATTTATTAAATATAGAGATTTTAGCAGCTTTGACCCAGAAAAAGTTGTAAGCGAGATAGCGGCTTGTGACTAGGATAGTATATTAAACGAACAAGACGTCGATATTGTGGAGGCATGGATAACAAATAATATTAGGAAAGTATATGACAAAAATGCCACCTGTAGTATGTAAGAAAGTGTCCAAGAAAAAAGCCCCATGGCAAAACGATGACATCCGAAAGATGACGAAGGTTAAAAATAAGTTGCGAAATAGATATTGGAAGTGCAGGCATATAGATGACTGGGAGAGGTACAAAGAAATAAGAAACCGATTGAATAATATGATCAGAATGGCAATAAAGAGATTTTTTTCTGATAAGCTATCCTCTTCAAAAAATCCAAAGGAGTTCTGGACATGTCTTAAGACAAATGATATTGTACAAACAAGGGATTGCTCGAACATTCCACCTGAACTTAAAGCGCATGAGATCAATGAATACTTTATAAACATGGGAGCTGGCCCGAAGATTGATAAAAGCGTATGGGAATTTTTTGCAACCAATGGCCGAGAAGAAATTAGAGATTAATTTAAGTTTTACGCTGTCAGTAAAAGAGACGTTATTTCGGCAATGAATGAAATAAAATCTAAAGCTGTGGGCAGCGATGAAATTTCGATTGACATGATCAAGTCAGTGAGCCCCTACGCAGTCAAAGCCATTACACACCTGGTAAACGTTTCTCTGGTTGGCAGCGTGTTTCCAAAGTCATGGAAAACAAGTATTGTTCGGCCAATACCGAAAGGGCAAGCTGCCAATCAGATAGACCAGCTAAGGCCAATTTCAATACTCCCAGCCATGTCTAAGATACTGGAAAAGATTGCCATTCGACAAATAGACAGTTTTATGAAAACATCGGATATTTTACCGAAGCTGCAATCGGGCTTCAGGCGCAATCATAGTACATGTACAGCCCTGACAAATCTTTTCAGTGATATGATTGACGCCAAAGACATGGGTACATATAACTCCATTGTTATGTTGGATTATTCTAAGGCCTTTGATTCAATGGACCATGAGATGCTTTTAGCGAATATGAGCTATTATGGCTTTGACTTGAGCGTAGTCAATTGGATAAGGTCATACTTAGACTCCAGGCTGCAGGTGACGCGTTTAGGGAGTGAAACGTCAACCCCGCTTGTGAAGTATCGAGGCATTCCTCAAGGTAGTTGCCTAGGGCCTATTCTGTTCAATATGTACACAGCCGATATGCCAAACTGTGTGCAAAATTGCACAGTTCATTTGTATGCTGAAGACTCGCAGCTACACTTGTCTTCTGAGCCATCGCAGATGGTGTCAGCCATTGATATGATCAATGTCGACCTTGAAAAAATATTGGGGTGGTCAATGGCGAATGGGCTGAAACTAAACATAGGCAAGTGCACTGTGTTGCATACGGCGCCACACAACATTGTCCCTCAGTGAAAGAGGAGTGATGGTGAGGCTTGATGGCCAGAGTTTGGCTGTATTTGATAGGGCGAGGACTCTTGGCGTTGTGCTAGACAGCGGCCTCACGTTTTCTGACCACGTCACGCATGCCTGTCAACGAGCACTCGGGAGACTGAGGGGACTCTACAGATTTAGAGATCTTCTGCCCGAGTCTGCGAAACTACGTATCATGCAGTCACTGGTTCTGTCCGTTTTCGCCTACTGTTTCCCAGCCTACGGGAACAGCATTTCTGGAGAAGACATGCATCGCATTCAAAAGTTGCAAAACTCTGCAATCCGTTTCATTTTTAATTTGAAACGATTTGAGCATGTCTCTCCTAACAGAGATGCCACTGGGATGATGTCGGTAGAGACCGTCTGCAGGGTCATGACGTGCTGTATGGTCCACAAGGCTCTTGTTAATCAGGAGCCTCAGTACCTTAGTGAGAAGCTCTCATTTTGGGATGAGGTCTCTCAGCGCAGAACCCGCCATGGGAATCTTCTTCACTTTCCCAAAGTTAGGCTGGAGTTGGGAAGGAGGAGCATCTCTTACTTCGTCCCGAAATTGTACAACGACCTCCCACCAAACGTGAAACAATGTTCGATAGCTACATTTAAGAATAAGATGAGGCAGAATTTGCTTAATATATAGATTTTCTTTATTTATTTGTATTTAATTTTCATGTATATGTTGTATGTGACGATAGTTGTTCTGAAAAGCAGTTGTTCTTTATGTAACTGAGAAACGTTTGATGAAAATAAAGACAACCTTATTATTATTATTATAACAAAATTGATAACGTAATCGTGTTACATATCACGATGAAAAATATGCTTATACGATAAATTGTAATTATATAAAGTAAATTACCGTAATAAATTGTTCAAAACCATGACTGTATCTGTCCAAATAAAGGTAAAGATAAAGAGAATGTATACATTATCATTTATAATATACTTATAATTTCAAGAATATAGAAGCTTCTATATATCTGTCAGTTACAGTGCTAGAGTACCCTAAATTACAATGATTTACTTGGAGTGTGTCTTTGAGAGTATGATTGACTATAAAGTTACAAAAATATACAGTAAACAACATATGTAAGAGCTCCCGTATAGGGTAAACTCTTAAAAAAATTAATATTGAATATACAGAAGATAACGATAATACTATTGTGCTTTGAGTAGGAGATGAGAAGACATATTATATCAAAGCAAAAAACTAAAGTATACATTCAGAGGCTCAGAGCTTTAACGATTAATATTAGCGTATTCTGTGACTCGATAATATGGGATATCACTACATAGTATTTAACTGAGTCATGAAGATAGGAACTCTTTGTTTGAAATTCCTTTTCATAATGGAAGGATTGTGAAGGAAATAGGATTTTGCCGGACATTTGCCATCGTTCAGTGAAAGAAAAAAAATCTATAATGCTACGTTTCGAGATCTGCAATCTGTTCTCTTCTTCAGGTAAATAACTAACCTAATACAGAATTACAAACTAGGTTAAAATAAATAAATCATACCAATGCGTTTTAGCACGCCTAAGTCAGGAATCACAACCAACATGTTGTGTGTCATTTCACTAACTCTAAAACATACTATAAAACAACTTAATAAAACTATACACAACAATAATCATTAAAACTGAACTACAGAATACAGGTCACAATACGTCAACATTCGTCTACCAATCACCTAAGACTGACCAGAGGCCAATAGCAAATCGAAATCGTCACGGCAGAAAGAAACAAGATTGCGGAAATAAAAAGGAAGGGGGACAGGAATAGGCCTTTTTATTATTATTATTGGTTGATGCTAGATGAACTTCTTAAAACCATGTTGTAACTGCGCATTAGTTTATTACAAATATCTGATTAATAAATTGACAGGAAGTAAATTTAGATTTTATATAATTCTTATATTGCAGGAAACTTCTAGATGCATTAAAATGCGTTGTTTAATAGTGAATAAAGGTTGAAAATCCATGTTTTTTGGCTGAGTATCAATGAAGTTGGCTGATGTAATTTCTTTGTTGTCTCAATGGGAATGTAAACTTTCATTTCCATAAGAATGGCTGTTGACCAGGAATTATTCTTGTAAACTCATCGAAGCTTATTAAAAAACAGGAAATGTCTTCAACCTAAACGCTGAAATTAAAATAAAGTAAAGTAACTATACTAGCTACCCATAGTCATAATAGCCCGTGTCTCTTAATTTTCTCAAATATGTGTTACTGGCCCAGTTGTCCCAAATGACTGAGAAGGAAACTGTTTCTAAACCCGATCTAAATAGCTAATGGAAAATAGGACAATGCTTCATTCCTACATTGATAGGTCTGTTCGTTCTGTACCGATAAACATCTTAGAGAAGTAATCACTTGTCCTTGTTTTGTAGTCTACATCTACAATATCATTATATTCCTTCCTATAACAATATAATCAGGTCAGTTGAATTCAGTCAGTACCACCTAACTAATTCAATAACGATGCTTTCATAATAAAAGCAGTTTATAAATGAACTTTGAAGTTAAAATAGAGTCTCGCTTATCATAATATCTGACATGCCATGTTACGTACGTCACTGCAGTACATAAATAATTCAACAGAAAATATACAGCAAACGTCTACTTTTCCTTTTACTGCCTGTTCCTCAACCACAAAGTCTTTTATGTAACTATAGAAATTTTTTTTGAAGCACATATTATCCAATTGTAAAGTTTAAAATAAACAAAAATTAATAAATTGTTGTTATATATATATACACAAGTTAACCTATTGGAACTGTTTGCTCTTTACTTTGTAACATCAATTTATTAATTTTTGTTTATTCTAAACTTTACAATTGGATTATATGTGCTTCAAAAAAATTTCTATAGTTACATAAAAGTTATATATATATATATATATATATATATATATATATATATATATATATATTTATTTATTTTGATGCCAAAAGATCTACCAGTGTAGAGCTAATTATTGGACTGTCATATTCACCCCATTATTCTCTTGAAGTTGACATTGCATAATATATATATATATATAAGATATATAAATATATATTACCCTTGAATAAATAAATATATATATATATTTATTTATTTATTGTTTATCCCTAATTATGAACACTTAATATCGCATACCATAATCTATTATATAAATGGCTGAGATTTTGTCCAGCTTATCACTCAAGGAAAAAACTTAATGTATTTTTATCACTGTGTTCATTATGCGGTGGATATTTATTGTTATTTAAATTATCAATGACAAATTACGGTTTCATTATTCAGTACTTCAGTTATTCATGTTCACTCATGTTATCACTCAAGGAAAAAACTTAATGTATTTTTATCACTGTGTTCATTATGCGGTGGATATTTATTGTTATTTAAATTATCAATGACAAATTACGGTTTCATTATTCAGTACTTCTGTTATTCATGTTCAAATCTTCTGTACATATTGGACACGACTAATTTAGGAAACAAAAAGTATAATAATAACAAATTTAAAATGTACATCTGGTTCAATTAATTACACTAACATTTAATACAATAAAGTAGTAAATGAAAATATTTTAAAATATCAACCAGGATGGATTGATATAAGAGAAACATCGGTTGTCTAATTTTTATGCCTAAAGATCTACCAGTGTAGAGCTAATTATTGGACTGTTATATTCACCCCAGTAGTCCCCTAAAGTTGACATTTGCGAATATCTCATAGTAAATGGAGTGAGTGAGCATTGACATGCGTGTACAAGGTGTTTACTGAAAATTCTCAAATACGTTTAATTTGTTTTGCGCTGCACACTAGAAATATTACATGATAATTCAATTCCCTAGGGCCAGGATCAAAGTTCAGTAGTGGTGAACTTACCCCTATAGTTCTTCTCAAATTATATCCTTAGCGAAATATGTTACAAGGCATTTGATATGGTTTACTTTGTCCTTGTATTCTTAGAGAGTATTGTCCAAATTTATATATTTCTTGTCCTAAAAAAATTTCTTGAAGATAAAATTAACGTTTTCTAATAAAGTGCAATTTATTTTTAAACGCCACCGATACTAAACTATTTAATGACAGATTAGTAATTATTTATTTTCCACAATATAATGCTCTTTACTGCTTTATATCGTAATGTCAGAACTAGGTATGCTAAAACAGGAATGAATGAATGATATCGAGTAATCAAACTTATTACAAAAAGGGGTCTGGTACAGAGAATGTAAATTTTTTCAACGAAGTAAAGTGAGGGAACACGAGAGTGAAGAGCTTTGTTTTTATCTTTCTTGACACAGCAGAAGACAATTCGTTCACAGTAAACCAGATGCTTTGTGCTCAAGGTTTTGAGGTGAGGTAAAAAGGTTAGTCGACGTTCAAGAGCTATTCTTGTAAAGTAAATACACTTTCACCTAATGCACTGGTTTAAAAACGTAACGTGGATGATGTTACTTTTATACCCATTGTATTGTCATATTACACCATAATAACTAATGTTGATTGATACTTTACATCAATAGTTCAAGCAAATTTCATTACTTTTGTATATATATTTTATCTACCATACATATCATTAAATTAAATTATTGGTCTATTTAGAACAATATCAGGTATGTAAACTAATATGGTATGTATATAAAATGGAGCATAGCAAATAAATCGGTTTATTTAAATTTAAAATATATGAAAAAGTAACCAAATGAAAAATCCATACAACAATAATTTAATAACTTTACAAAGAATTGTACAAACTTTTTATCTGTCCTCTTTTATTTAAGATGTTGCTATTTATAGAGATGAATATAAAAAATATATATATTTAGTAGAACTAGAAATGTAATGAGTACCTTTTGTTTGAATAATTGATTGATCGGTGATATTAAGAAAAATATTTAAATTATTGTAAAGATTTTCATGATATGAAATTACTACATCTTCCGCAGAAATCATATCAAAATAACGACGTTGTACATTCATAGTCGTATAGTATGCAATTAAAAATATACTACCAACAGCCTTAAAATACAAGCCTTCCATAGAATACCGAAGAGAAAGGACAACCACAGACACGCAACAGCCTTCGCTGAGGTTGAATGCAATATCTTCATTGTGTATTTCAATAGATTACTTCATATTAAAGATGTCTTGCTGACAGAAAGTCAGACAATCTTACTGAAAATAAACGTGTGCATCCCTCAGCCAAAGAGAAATTATACAAGGACGCTGAGTGATTAGATTCAACGTCACTCAGCTAAATTGAAAATGTGGACATAAATCATCGACCAACTAATTATTGTCTATGTAAAAATGAAGTAATTAAAAAGTGCATTTCCTTAATGAAGTATTAATGAAATTCAATTTTTCTAATCTCTCGTGTGATTTAAAAACATCGTGTTTATTAACTAATAACGAAGACAGTGTAATAGGTTTGAAGTATTTTAATTTTTCTGATATTATTGAATACCTAAAAGATTTTAGTGCCAAGGAGACTACTCTTTACTAGATATAGAGAGTGAGTTTTATGTCCTGGCACACCTGAATAAAATTTAAACGGCCCGATATATCTATGTGAAACCTTGACCCTACCTATTATAACATATTTTTGTTTTTTTCAAGTTGTTGTTAATTTTTCAATCCCTTTTCTAAAGGAGGGTAAAGGGGGGCAACTAAACATTTTCAAATACAAACCCCTATCATGTGACCCCTCATTTTAAAGGGAATGAAAAAATAAATCCAATAATCCAAACTAGAGGTCACTACGTTTATTCTAACAGATTTTATGACAAATTTACAATAATAAAATCAGTAACTGTCTTGTCCTGTTTATCGTAACATTAGTCAAAACTAACCCAAATTCTAAAAACAGTTACCTGTTTTAATGTAGCAGGTGTTCAAACTGTTCACCTTCGGCTGTTTGACAGTGTGCTAGACGTGTGTAAAAACTTGAGACATGATAGGGGTTTGTATTTGAAAATGTTTAGTTGCCCCCCTTTAAACCCTTTAAGGAAGGGGGGCAAAATTTTCAACAACTTAAAAATAAAAAAAATATGTTATATTAGGGTATGGTCAAGGTTTCACATATATATCTCGGGCCGTTTCAATTATATCCAGGTGTGCCAGGACATAAAACTCACTCTGTATATAAAGCATTATAGAAGACTTATATTTAACTTTATATTCATAAACCAAAAAGTTGTTATTTTTATATTTTCAGCTGTTACCATATGGAAACAAAATGATGTTTTAAACTTTTCTAGACATCCTGCCGATATGAAGATAGACGAAAATATTTTATAACTTCCTTATTCTTTTAATAGATACAATAATTTATTGAAATCAGATATAAAAGCTTTTGAAAAGTTTGATGGTAATCATAGGTGTTCTCCTCCACAAGTTTTACTCCTCGACCTAGAGTTAGAAGTAAAGAATATAATTTGACAGGGAATTAATTTTAAATTATTAAAAATAACTTATGTAGGCCTACATATAAAATGCTCATTATCTCATGTTCTCTGATTTAAAGAATTATTTTTAATTATTATTGGAACATAAAGTATGGAAGCATTCGTTTCCATGTAAATATTGGTTTTTTTTAAATATCTTAATTGGATGGATTAAAATACAATGAATGCAATTAATTAACAATTGAGATATTCAAAGGATCTTATTTGCCATATTAATAGTTTGCAAGTTATTAAATAATTTACGTTTTATCTGAAAATAATAAGAGCTTCCTTAAGAATTTTCCAATGGTATTAGGTAAACAATTTTTTTTTGTAATTCAGATATACTATTTATAAATATACCATTGCTGAATTTTTAATGCATAAGCAATACCATTATTAAACTTATATCTTATGGTGACATAAAATATTATGAACCTAATCTTACTTAAAAGAAGAATAAAGTAATTTCAAGGTAAAAACTATTTTGCAAGGAATAGTCGTATCGCAAGGAATAGATAAGATGTTGCTTTTTTAATGACAATGTCTTACTTATTAAGTGTACCTCATCTACAATTAACTTTAAGAAAGATAGCTAATATAATTTGATTCTCACAAAGGTTGACATACGGAGCGCAATAGCGCGCTTTGAAAGCCCACAGGCCTGTCATTCTTCACGAACTTATTGACAGCTTTCACTGCAATAGCCTCTGTGTTTGTCTATTACTTGGGACCATTTACAAACACGGAGTAAATAAGTGTCAATGTTAAACTTTCTTAGAGAGATTTAACATTACCGTTTAGTAGGCTATTTATATAAATTAGTTGGGAGAACAAAATATAAAAGAACTACCTTAAATTTAATTATTATTTTTTAGGTTTTGATCTTTACAGCATGCCACAACAGTACCTACCATTAGTACAAAGATATATTCGTTTTATTAAATTTTATAACTATGGCATTGTTAATAAAACTTGACATTATTTATTAGACCAGTACATTTTGATAGAAGAGGCCAAACATGTTTTGTTTTAGATGCATATGAAAAGTAATGTTAAAAAATTATATATATATATATAAATATATATATATATATATATATATATATATATATATATATATATATATATATATATATATATATAGGTTACCAGTGCTACTATCTCTCAAACTAAAATGACTTATGATTTGAATAGTTTATTTTACAAATTCATAATTTCTTAGATATTCTTTATGTTATATTAGGGTAAAATGTCCGTAGAGTAACATGGACCATAATACAATTTCCTTGTGTCCTTCATATAAATGATGCTTCAATTAGAATTTCAGCTCCATATTTTTTCAAGTCAACTTTTTTCTATAGTTCAGAAATTCATGGAGCCATTGAAGTGCTAGGCTTTGTTGACTGTTGGAAATTGGTGTAAATAGTATTTTCAATTTGAAAATATATAATCATAATGACATACGAATGACGTGTATTTGCCTTAGGAAATGAAGAATCCTGTAACATATAAATATTTAGTGAATGAGTTATTTCCTAATCTAAATATGTGGATTACATATTGTAAATATTCCAAAATATATTTATGTGCAGAATGGAAATGTATTTGCGGAATGTAGGTTTATATTAGTTGTAAGAATACATAAAAGCATTTTAGATAACCAGTAAAGTTAAAAATTCAAAAGCGAATCTTAAGGGAAAAGTATCAAATCTTGTATGCTTACGTTTATGATGATGTGAGTGCAAGACAAAAAGTCATTTACCTATTATAAAAACGAGAAACCAGTGGTTAAATATCTTGAATTGAAATAAATTGAATAAATTCTACCATATAACAGTTATGAAAGAGCTTTCCCTGGACTGAACAGAACGAAATTAAACTGCAGACACAACAAACAATGTCTATTAGGACGATCTAAAACTAACAGCTCGTTATAACATTTCGTCATCAGGACGGGTAGTTAACACCTTGTCACTTATTTTTGACGGTAAGCTCAGTCAAACATTCTTTTACTTCTTCTAGAGCGAAAATAACGGAATAAAACTGCCAATTCACCAAACAACGTTTATTAGGACGATTTGAAAGTGACAGTTCGTTATAGCATCTCAGAAAGTTAACTCTGTCATTCAACCTTGACGGTAAGCTGAATCAAACGTTTTCAAATTATTCTAGAAAGAAAGGAAAAAAAAACTTATATTACTTAGAACTCTGTCAACTGCGTTCATGGTAAAAAGTGGTTTTGTATAATGTTTAAATTAAACCTCTCTATAAATATAGTTAAAGAATATCCTAAAGTTTAGCAACATCATGTATATGCCCAATATTTCAATTTATTTCTGCTTTATTCATATAAATAGATCACATGTTCTTAATAAATTTAATAAAATCCCATTTAAATGGAGGCGTTTGATGGGCAAAATTGTACAATTTACCAATAATGAATATACAATATTTTATTGTAATAATATAGATTTAAAATAATAATGAGCCCCAAAAATATTATTACGTTCTAATTTGGATTAAACAATTACATTAATTTTACTTCTTCATTAAATTTATTAGAATACATTACAATACAAACATTATTTTACAGTGGAACAGGATAATATTTCTTGCTAGACTACATGTAAATTACTTCATAACCCTGTCAGTATGTGTGTTGTTGTCGTGGTTTGATTTTCTATAATTAGTTAAATATTCTTGCCTAAGTTTTGGAACATCAAAGGTTTCTGAATGATGAACACTTATAATTAAAATTATTTATTTTATCTTAAAGAAACTTCATGAAGTTTAGCGTGTTGTTTTATATATCTTCCATTAGTAGTTCTTAGTTAAAAGTCACATCGTTTCAAAAATTTAATATATCTTGTAACACGTTGTAATATTGTGTTATAAAAATATTTGAAATTTTAAAATATATTTTTTTACAACACTGTATTAACAGAATACCACTACTTATATGGAACTGCGTAAGGAAATTGATTTTCACCTTCCCAGTCTGGAAACACCTGCTAAACTCTCATTCCACAAAACTGTTGTTTTGTTTGTTCGACTAAAGGAACCCAACACAAATACGCTTCCTTTCTATTTCTTTGCAAAACAGTTTTCTCTAAGTTGGCAAACCTTTTAACGCAATTAATTATATCTATTGCTATTATTTTATTGTAGTTTCCCATCGTGCCAGCATCATACTATTTAATCTTTTACGTATCTGTTAATTTTTTCTCCCTCCCTTATTTGCTTTGGACTACTTAGTTTAAATGTTATATAAAACATTCTTCTTGTGTACTGTGCAAATTACCTGTATTGCTACATCGTATTTTAACTTACAGTAACGCATAAATCTGAGATATGTAACAACATTTATTAATACATGAATTAAGTGTTACTTATATTATATGGAATGTAATGAGTATTTTGATTTAAATTAGGCATTGCTTTTACTCCTTACTAGATTTAAATTGTGATAAGAATATGTATAAAATTAAATTACTAAACATTACATCAAATATTAATCTAATTTTAAATCATTCAGATTTATGTTACAGTCTAGGAGCTGTAAGCCGTTTACACTACATTAGCATACAATCTGACTTGTCTGGATATCCTAAAACAGTAAATCGATCTCTACAAAAGAGTTCAATAAATTTTAAACTAATACAATTAATTATTTCTTTATAATACAATATGTAACTTTTTTACAATCTTTCATTTATTAAGGCCACTTACTTTTTGTCATGATTTCTTAATTTATAATAGTACCTTTGGGTAGTAATATGACATTTTTTACAGCACATGTTATTTGTAGCAATGTCATAAGTAATAGTCTAAATCTTTTTGATTTAGCATACGGCTAAATTATTATAAATTTGATTTCATGAAATGTAGAAATACTAAACGTTTTAGCTAAAAAATGAAATAATAATGTTTTCTGACGTACATTATCTTAATAAACGTAGATAATTGTGTTATTCAAACAGATTTTCCCTATGAACCACTGTGAGATGAAAGATATTACGTTACATAGTACAATCATAAAAGCTTATTTAAGAAACTTCGGTGGATATTTTAAAAACTTATTCTTTTGATTCAAAAATACCATGATAATCAAAAGAGTACCATATTTAATTCTGGTACTGCTAAAATAATAATAAATAAGCAATACCATTACAAGACTTACTTTTTTGGGGGCATAAAAACATCTCATAAAAAATTTTAATAAAGAAGAATAAGTTGATTGTACGGTAATGTATTTTCCAAGGAATAGTTGTCATCGGCTGCTTGTTTTAACAATGGTACATTTCCTATTTCAAAATCTGTATAACTTTAACTTATATAACTAATTTAAATAACTGAAATTTTATTTGATAAAAGTTTGGTAGGTAACACCTAGTATCATTTGATTCTCACAAAAGTAAAATGTTACTGACATAAGAAGCACGATACCCTGCTTTATAAGCTCTAAGGCTTGCCGTTCTTCACGTCCTTATTGACAGCTTTCACTCTGATAGCCTCTGGTTTGGTGAATTGCTTAGAACTATATACAAACAGGGAGTAAATAAATACCCATAGCAAACTTTCTTCGAGAGATTTATCATTTTTGTTTACTTTTTATATGACATAGTTGGTAGAACGGACGATAAACACTAACTTAATTGTGATTTTTAATTCAGTTTTGGCTATTGTAGCATGCAAAAACTATACTTCATCTTAACACACAAATTTGTTTTCATAAAATTATATAACTATGGAATTTTTAGCAAGAAGTAGTATTTTTTTCTTTGACCTGTTACCGAAAGTACTTTTTGTAACAATTTTAGAGAACTCCATGCTTTTTTTAAAACTGAATATGCAATTCATGTTAACAAATGATTTTGTTTCGTTATAGTTAAACGACCAGTGTTACTATACCACATGCTTAAATTAATTTGATTTAGATAGTTTAGTTTACAAATTCATAAATTTTGCAATTTTGTAAATTTCAACGTTATTTCCTATAATATAATGTAAAACGTCCATGGAGTAACATGCATCATTATTTAATTTCCTAGTTTCCTTCCTTGAAATGGAGTTTCATTTAAAATTCCAAGTCCATATGTCCCTTCGTTTTCGATACTTCGTTCAGACCTAACATATTGGTGCCATTGAAATGATAGTCTATTTTTAAACTCAGCTAATTATACAAATAGTATTTTAAAGAGCAACAGTTATAGTTAACGCAATAAAAAAGTGTATTTTCTGTAAGAAATTATGAGTCTTGTATTATAAAAATTTTTGAGAATGTGGATGTGTCCTAATCTAAATATGTGTGATATATATTCCAAATATTTCAAAATATATTGTTATATTATATTAAATTAGAGACCGTAGATTTATAATTGGTCTGAGAATAAATAACATATATTTCAAATGCCTTTTTCTGATCGTTAAGTATTGAAAAGCAAAGCTTAAATTAATAAGAATCAAATCTCTTGTAATGACGCTTTGCATGATAGGAGTTGTGTAGTACCTAATAGTGATTTAACAGTTATATAAACGAGAACCAGTAGATAAAAACTGATAACTGATATGTTAATTTACATTAACCCCGAAGGATAATTGATACACCTAATTTCGAAATTAGGAACCCAAAAGGTTAAGGTCCGTTAAAGAGTTATCACGGGTACTTCCAGAGACTAGGTTGTGTTAGAGTTTTGAGGTTACTAGAAGTTAGTTAGACCAAGATGGCAGAAGATGTGCCGTTTAGAGGCCTATCAATACGAAGTTCTAAATCACTAGAACCAGGAATGGCTTAGAAGACAATATGGCCTGGACCTGTTAAAAGTTAGATGGTGCCGTAACTCTCCAACTCTACAATTTGAACATCTCTACAATTCACAAGTATAAAATCTTTTTAGATAGCAGTGTAAAATTCTAGACAAAATGAATTCAGGATCGATTTAGTTCTATCACTTGAAGTATAAAGGTGTAGGTTTTCTTTGAACTGAATTTTCGAATGTGGTTGGAGAGTCAAATATATCTTATTTTTACAATAATACTTAGCTAGACTGTTTCATAGCTTTTATTACACAGATTAGCAGAAAATAATTAAAAATATTTCGTTGATGCGCCAATGTACACTAAAAGATTTTCTAGAATCTGAATACAAGCTAGGTCAAAAGAAAAACAAATCTCCTATAGTAATATTATTTATAATTTCTTTACTAAAAACGCATGTTAAAATAAATCTTTTAATTTATATTTTGTTTTTTGTCTGTTTATTTTTTTCCTTTTTGTCTGCTTGTCCTTCTTAACTGACATACAAACTTTAAAATTTACATAAAGTTTAATTTTTAAATATGAAACACAGTTCAATGATGGTGAATGTTAATCAATTGGGTTTGGCTGAGGGCTGGTGAATATTTTATATTAGCCATATGGGTCTATATACCGGTTGTTATAATATTTACTGCGTCTGAGGTAGCAGTTAATTATATAGCATATGTATAAAACAGTGAACAAGCTGTTAAATATTGAAGTAAACCTCATTGCTTTATTTATATAATATGTTCTTATAAACTTCATTAGGAAACTCACTAAATAGATAAGGCAACATAATGAATTCGATGATGTTAACACAGCCTTTGAATTACCTAACATTGTCTATAGAACAATTACAGGAAAACTATTGAGTGAAGATACACCCTGGTTCCTAATTAAACGTGCATTCATAATACCTTACTTTTAATGGTACTTTTTCCAAGCCAATTTATTTTGTAGATTCACACGAAAACTACTACTGTATGTACAGTACATGTAACGGCTACTATTGTTCATTTCTTCATTATAGTGTCAATCATTGTAGCCTTCTTTCTTATTTGAAACAAAGAATCTGATCTTTAAAAAAACATTACACTTAATAAAATATATTACTGGCTGTTTTTACACAAAATCATAGTAAAGATACAAGGGTGCTTTAAATGTTGATATAAAGCAATTTTTCTAAAATATCTTGATAATTATATAATTGATTGTGAACATACCAATCACAATTGTCTTCCCTTTTTTTATCGATATGAGTAAAAGATAGCGTTTATTGTATAATATTGTTATTTTATGTTAAAGGTTATTGCTATAAAAGTACATATCGTAATTTTAATTTTGAATACTTAATTTTCACAGTATTTTTTGTGTAGTAGTGATGTATTAAAGTTGTACGTTTTTTTCATTCGAAAATAAAGTAATACCCTTATAAATATTTCACACACACACACACACACACACACACACACACACACACACACACACACACACACACTATATATATATATATATAATTAAAATAGGAAGTTTTTCTGAGCGTTCTGCTATAATTATGAAACGGCTACACATGAACTAAGAAGAACTACCAAATCACTAAACGACGCATTTTTGGACGTACGCATATAACTCGTTATAGCTTTCTATCTTCAGGATGGATAATTTATATCCTCACTCAATTTATGTTATAAGCTTAGTCGAACGTTCTCCCAAAAAGGAACCAAATAAAACTGCCAACTTACAAAATAACAATTATTAGATAAATTGAAAGGTGACGTGGAATCTCGTCATCAGGATTATTAGTTAACACTCTGTTAATCTAACTTGTTTCTTATGCTGATTTATAACCCTGCCAACTGTGTTTTTAACAAGTGCCATGGTATAATATAACATGAAAAACCACGCATGATTGTAATACATTAATATAAAGGAGTTTTAATAATTCTACTATTTTATAACTTTTATGTTAAACTTCAAATTTATAAATGGCAGTTAGAATGTAAGGAGTTAGCACAGTACTATAAAATGCATTAAACCAATATATGTTTGACATTATATGTGTTAGTCCCTTGAATAACTTTAACTTTCTATATAAATACAGTATAACGTAGTATTTTTATTATTGTACTGTACCTTACTGTAAAGAAGCTTCAGATTAGATATGCTTTTGTAGTTTAAATTATAGAACCTTGTTATTTTAATTCATCATTTAATCAATCTTTTATTTATATATTATTCAAAAAATCATTTTATTGCTCATTTTAAAGTAGTAAACATTAACTTTAGAGTTTTATTTTTTAGTACAGACTTATTTTACTTATTGGTCTTTTTTATAAATAGAGTTTACAACATTTTTGTTAAATCGGTTAATTAGTTTGTTTAATTGGCTTAGAAAACAACAAATGAACATGCAGACATAGAAATGATAAACAAGAGATATTGTCTAATGTTTTCATTTAGATTTCGCCTCTTCTTGGCCTGCAGAACATTAAACTACAGTTTGAAAACGTATTTTATATGCCCTTTATTTAAATTGATTTTTGCTTTATTCTCGTAATCAGATCTCGAGTTCTTTAAATTCTATTACATTACTATAATTCACGAGTAATGTATTTATGCTTTATTAGACTATCACATTTGTTGGTTGACGTACCTACACATTAATATTTTTTAAATTTAACTGTCAACATTGTAAATAACAATATTACCATAAGAAAAGTATTAATTATTTAGTGTGATAAAAATAATTAGTTCAACTACAGAGAACCATCACAAATACGCTTCATTTATCTTATAATCCTAACCGTTCTATCTAAGCTGAGAAACCTTTGAACTCAATAATATATATGGCCATTATTTTATTCTGGTTTTACAACGTAAAACCTTTACACTGGCTTATCTCTTAATTAGCTGTTCTCTCTTCTCCCTTTATTCAATTTTTTTTGTCATTTTACTTGTTTTTTTTATTGTTTGTATAATGTGCAAATTGTGTGTTATTTTTAAATGGGTTTTAAAGATAATATTTAGCACAAACCCTGAAATACCTAGCTATATTTTGTCAAATCTGTCAATATAAATTTTATATTAACTAATATGGAAAATTATGAGTAATTTAAATGTCAATTTTACTGTATTTTTTAGTTTTCATTATATTAAAATTAAAAAAAGACATATTATACGATATAAGATATATGTAAAAACCCACAAAAACACCCAACCACACACACACCCAACCAAACACACACATACACGCCCCCTCCCACACACACACACACACACATACGTGTTTCTGTTGTGGAACGATGGTTCTTAATAGAATACTATTACATTTTAACAATAGAATACTTATTCAAACGTAAATAAGCTCACAATTGGAAACATTTAATGAAAATTAAAAGAACAGAATTATAAAGTTTAGTATATGTGTATATTTTTAACAAACATACTTACATGGTTAATTAGTATAGTGAACAAAACTAAACGTATTATTTGCGTAAAAAAAAGTTAGTTTAAAAAAAAATCAAACGTTATCAGTGAAGAAGAGCATCTAAAATACCATATGAACATTCACAAGGCCAACTGAGTTTCCATAAATGACAAATGAATTGTGGATCCATTTATAAACTATAGGCACACGTTCCCTCCAGATGTCTGTTCCTGAATTATGATCTAGAATTGATAAAAAAATGTGTCAACTGTTTTTTGTTTTTGTTTTAAGAAATGCTTGTACAAATTGTTAATCATTCAACTATCCTTCATCTCCTAAGCAGACGCACACACACACACACACACACACACACACACACACACACACACACGCACGCACACACATGTATATGTAAACGTTAAAGTCCATTTATTTTCTCTTCTAGAAACTCTACATTCAATTGCTAATTGGATTACCATTACTCCGTACTAATTTTATGTTAGGTAATAGTTAACGGTTTTAAGCGTAACGTGTGAACGCTTTAACTAGACATTAACTTAAAAACATCAATTAGTTTGGGCTTTTTATACAAACACAAAAAAATTGGTTCATTCCCGGTGGAGCAATTTTTTTGTGATTTAATGTTTATTGAGAAAATTAAATTCGGCTATTGACATATATTCAAATTTAATTTATGTAAATAAAAGTCGTTTGACAGGTATTTGGTCCTTTGATCGTATGTTATTTTGGTTATTTAAAATGCATATGTGACAGATACGGCCAAATAAAAAATAATTGAATCGTAAAAAGTAAGCGCTCTGTGGTGTAATGGTATCACATTCACCCGGCAAGTGAGAGATCCGGCTTCGAGTCCCGGCGGAGCAAGTACTTCTTGTTATTCAATGTCTATTGAAAAAAATTTTATATATGTGGGCTACAATATGTATGGGTTTTGGTTTCTAAACAAAAGTGTGGATTAAGAAATTATCTACTTAATTATAAAAACTGATAACTTTCTGCGTTTGCCACAATCAATATGTCAAATTCATAACAAGTTTTGGAACAGCGCACGTTGTTGAACTCATTCGAGTACACAGAAGCAAGAAGTGAGTGCGCTATGATTATAATGTAGAACAGAATAAAAGAAGGAATTCTGCTCCCTGTAGTAATAAGGGATCTTTTTTATAGTTGCAAAATATCTTTTATTCTGTTCTACTTTATAACTATAGCTAATTCCCTTCATTATTCAGTGTTCTCAAATGAGTTCCACAACGTACATTATTGCTAGAAATATTATTTAAATTAGAACAGCATAAAAGATCAGATGACATGATAAGTCAGTTGAAGCTCAATTATTAAAAAGACTAATCCATCACATAGGAACATGGAAGGCTACTGCTAGGCCGTCGCACAGTGTTGGCTGCAATTATTAAGCAAATCTTCTATTCTTCTTAAACGTAAATAAATACTCCACCAACTATATTCCGAATACGGATAGTTTTCTAACTATATGTTACAATTCTACATAATACAGTCCATCGATACGATATAAATATAAATATTGAGGTTGCAATATTTCAAAAAGAAAAATCATAGTTGTCGTCTTTATTAGGGACCCACGTTAATTTGTTAGATCACTAAGGGAGATCGCCTGAATATAGTTTGACGGTGGCTGGTGAATCCTTATACACAGAATACTACATCTTTGCAAATTTTATGTTTATTTAAAATTACTGATCTCTCTTAATATTTTGCATACACCAAAAAAAAACATAAACTAGTATTTGCCAATCGATTTCATTCATTCGTTCGAAGAAACAGTTTAAAGCAAATAGACATTATTTGACATTAGATACGTTATATCGGCAACAGTTTTTGGTCAGCAGCGGAAGGAAACACCGCGTCAATAGTCATTGGGCTATACAACACAACATAATAACAATTATAAAAATAACCGGTTATTGTTATAGTTAAGTAGTTTTTCAATGCATTATGTAGTTAACAGTATCTATCATTAACTTTTTACTATGACACAGCCTACACTATGTTTCCCTTTTGTTAGCTATATCACGAGGTATCAGTTTAAAGGAAATTAAAATTAAAGATGGGTTTTACTATAATAACAGTATTTTTCAAGCATGGTTTTTTTATTATAAAATATTAAGATAGGAATGATTATTATCTAATAGTTTAGAGAAAATTCAACAAAGTTGATACTTGCACACTATTAGTAATTTTTCTGAAATTGTCTTAGTTCAGGATCAATATAATTATTAATATTGAACTATGTTTATATTATTAACTAATAATAATATTAAAACAAATTACTTCTTTTATTTACAACCACACAGGAGTGTGACACACATGGTTACACGTTTCGCTGACGTTTTATCAGGTTTTCTGTAATTAATACAGCTTCATCTGTCAATATGACACAATCTTGAAATTCCATATATTTGTTCGCAGTTTGCTTAACGTTTATTTATCCTGATATTTTATTGTTGCTACCGTGGTTACCTATACAGTAAGGTAATAGTAAAAATATTCAATTAAGTTGAGATAATTTTCAATCAGGTTTTCACGTAAATCCTTTTAATAGTAACCTAGATTCACACAGAAAGTTATGCAGAATATGAGTAAATGGGAAGAACTGTTGCAAACTTCATCATTGCAAGTGTTGTATGTTGCGTTCAAATATTATACTATATAGTTGTAATGGTGATGTTTTATTTTAACTTTAAAAAATAGAAAACGAGTCTGACCCTCTTTTATCAATAACCATTAAGGTTCAAACCGTAACCGGAGTGAACTCTTCTAGAGAAAACAACGAAGAGAATTCCGAGAATTACTTCGTAGGGTAAATAAATTGATTTCATAACGATCTTGAGTACAAACTCTATTAAATCAATTTTTATAAAACTCTATACAACAGTATAGTAATTTCAGAAGCATTGTCACCTCAACTGAAAATAGTTTTCTCAACTAAAATGTAATAATAATGAAATAACATCAATGGCTATTTTGTTGATATCCCTTAACTTTTACGGGCATAACTTAGATACGGTCATATAAACATGTAGATATAAATATAAATTTTTGTATAATAACTCCGTTTTAAAGATGAACAGAAATGTAGAGTGCAATTGTGCTCCTATAGTTATCATAGGATTTCAATACTAGTTTGAATGATATTGGAGTATTTTAGAAAAACTTTAAGATTTAAATACGAAACATTATTTTAGAAAACATGATCTGTATATTTTCATGACTTTCAAACATAAATAGATAGTGTTTTTGTATCTAGCACACAAAATAGCGTATGGTATAAACACGATTGTCTTTATTGCTACAATTATAAAATATAGGGCAGAGCTGAGCTCTCCGGTATTGACGGAGTAACTCCTTTCTGTACATCCTTTATTGTTCAGAAGGATATTGCATTCATACAAACGTCCTTATTGCTCTGTTCCAATGATAGAGAATCATGTGTATAGAGGCGTAGTCTATTGGGAGAGGATGATAATGCGTATTGTATTCTAACGAAAAACACAAAAAATTTTCTTATTGAGATTTTCTATTATTTAAATAAAAAAGAACAATATCATTACTAATTTAAAAATGTAACTAAACATCATACTAAGAAATAATAAATTAAAGTGGAAAGAAAATACCCTAAATTAGTAAAAAGAAAAGTGATATTTCTAAATTGAATTTAGCGTACTATTTAAAGACTCAAGAGGGTGTAAACAATAACACTATTACAAGTATTATATTTACCAACAAATGATGTGTTGAGGAGTTTAAAAATATTTTAAAATAAATCTAAAGTAAACTTTAGAGAATGTGCTTTAACATAACCACTTATATTAATTATTTATTTTTGAAATATTTTTAAAATCTAGGAATGACATGTAGGTAACAAAATTAATTGGGCGAGCCTCGAAATGGAGGACGTAGGATGTCTGAAAGCGATGGTTTATAAGCTCCCAGGCCTGTCGTTCTTTACCTTTCTTATTGACAGCTTTCTCTCTCGTGGCCCTGGGATTGGCAAGTAGTTTCGGCGCATTTTATAAATAGAAAATAAATAACAGCCAGTGTCAGCGTGACATTTAATTAATTGATCAAACAATAAGGACATGACGCAAATTTCGTATTTATAATCAGTTGACCATTACTATCACAGTAAAAGTTTTAAAAACTATTGTTTTATGCACGAAAATTTCAATACTTCTAGCATATAAAACTCACGTTCAACAATGTTATTGTTTATAATAATAGGCAGTAAAATCTATAATTCAATATGCAGTGTTCTACTACATTAAAATGGGTTTACATATATGTATGAGTCAACACCGTGATTAATATTCTCATTATTACTTTATTTCATTATTACAATCTCTTATAGCTTATGTTGTTTGTATTACCTACTTTCACAAAATTGTAAGTTGGAGGTGGACATTAATTATTTTGGATATTGAACTATTTTTATTTTATTTTATTTTTATTAAAACTATTTCGTTTATCAGCTTATACAACACCCTCTATGCACTAATTAATCAATATATATATATATATATATATATATATATATATATATATATATATATATATATCACATAACTTATGAACCTTAAATGTCCAGCGAACGTGTACATTTTTTTATATTATAACAAAAAAGTGAAAAATGTACAAATAGGATGTTTTATAAGGCATGTGTGATAGAAAGAAAATGTTTATATATTTGTAACGTGTCTATAGTAAGGTTATCTACTATAAACCAATTACAAATATTTTTGGTTTAGTATAAGTGCGATCAATTGTGTTCTGAACTAATAATCCTTTATTTTAAGAATGCACAAGTTCCAATGGAATTCAATAATCAAACTCAGTATAAATTAATATTAATTTTGAATGAAATTTTAAAATCAATAATACAGCAACGCCAAGCTATCTTTTTTACTTTTTAATTTATTCTCAATTATTTAATTTTTTTAACACATCAAAGGTTTACAAGTCCAGTCTTAAAATTAACAATCAATCATTCAGTAATTGTGTCCTTCAAGTTCTCAGTGCTAATGTATTAAACAAAAACTAAAAATAAAAATCTTCATTAAACTTCAAAATAAAATAATCTTCTTCAAATATAAAATGAAACAAATAATAAAATAAGACTTCTTCTCAAAATAAAAATGAAACAAATTAAGGTAATATTAATATTTAATTTATGAACAAACACAATGTCCAACCAGTTAAACTCAAAATTGTATCAATTTCAAACTACTTATTTTCTGTAAATTTCCAATTTGCAAATTATTGAATTATCTAGAATTATCCGCTTGGCTTTGAATGTTAAATTTAAGAACTTGTTAAAATATATATATAGAATCTCAGAAGATTAAATAAATTTTCTTTTTCAGTAGATTATTCCTGATTAAACCAAATTGAACAGGAAAATATCATCAAGTAATTTTCTATTTCAATATTAAATTCTAACTTTTACAGTACCTCGCACTTCTCCTGAAGACTTCACCAAGTAACCAAAATGACTATTATAGATTAATTAATTCAAACTTGAGACTTTAAATTTTGAAAAAAAATTTTAATCTTACAACTCAACCTTCTTGCCGAAAAATCAATACGGCAAGAGTAGGCTATCACTTAACACGACTACTCTCTCTGAGCACACAGCAAAGAATCCTCTCAAAACGTGGTTGAATCCACCGGAAGGATCTAGAAGTCCCTCCCACCATCTAATCAACCTAACATTGGCCAATCAAAATTGAGCGAATACAATGTCTGAATTGGATGGTACCTATCCAACCCAGACCTGTAACCTATGCTCAATACCTATATACAAAAGGAAGCTTCTAGCATTCCTCGAACCCGACTCAACAAGAAATTCAGCACTTGCAATTCACTTATTATATTAATTCACAATTCTCTTAAATTAAAATATAAAGATTCCTATAAATAATTAAATAATATAGGAAGCATCCTATAATATTATATATTTTAATAATCATTGAATTACAAAAAGTACTTGCTCCGCCGGGACTCGAAACCGGATATCTCACTTGCCGGGTGAAAGTGCTACCATTACACCACAGAGCCCTGACTTTTACGATTCAATTATTTTGTATTTGGCCGTTTCTTTCAAATATGTGTTTAAATAACCAAACTAACATATGATCGGAAGACCTCATACCTGTCAAATTACTTATTTACATTCATTAAATTTATATTAAGTTGGCAATAGCATTATAGTTTTATTATATTATATTATATATAAGTGGCAATTTTAATTATACAATGCTGTTTTATGTAACAAAAGCTCATTAAAGCGATGACTTGGTTCGTTTATATATAAATAATATATAAATATTTAAATTTATTATATTTTAAAATAATATATAAATGTATTTGATATATATATATATATATCAAATACCTATTATTATATTATTTTTTAATTGATTTAATTCTAACTGGCATATCATAACTATGTATGTATTTCAGACAATCCGTAGTTATGTGAAAAAAGTACTTTATTTTTATTTTATTTTTTGGCAACGCAGCTTCACAATGTAGAAGAAAGTTCATACCTTCAAATGAAAAAGGATACTAAGATTAGATTGGTATAATAAAAACCTCAATATCTAAGAAGCTATACTTAGATATAGCTAACTAGAAACTGTCACACGTCACGTAAAGGGTTTCACTTATGTAATTATACAGGAAAGAAATTTTAATCCCTGCAGTCAAAAAACTGTGTCAGCCCTATCAGTAATAGGTATATTAATGGCACTCGGTGGTTGGCTAGACACTATAATATAAATACTTCTTTTCTATTTACAAGTAGACATTCATGTCAATATTTAAAGTCTTTAAGTAACACTTTTCTTTCATTTCTTGTACATTCACAATTTATTTAAGGTTTCGCAGGAGTGTCTGAATTATACAAGTTCCTGTGAGATAAGGAGGGTTTATTTTGGCATTTACCAAACAAAGCAAAGAAATCCGATATTTTTACAGAAATTTAACATTGACTTTCTAAATTTTTAGTCCGGTTTTCTATGGTTTTATTTATCACGACATTTTCTTATTGCCACACGGTAACCTATAATACCAATGTAAAATTATTCAGTACCCTCCGCCAACCGAAATGGAGTGATATGCAATATCATCAAGCGCACTATTGGGTACGATGAAATGAAGGTTTATGCAAACAGATAATTTCACAGAGAATTAAATTTGTACTGCCCCCCAATAGGCTTACCTGACGCTCAGCTAATAATAATTGATGAAGTGAATAATATTAAAAACAAATAGAAAATAATATGTGTGTGTGTGTGTGTGTGTGTGTGTGTGTGTGTGTGTGTGTGTTTGTGTGTGTTTTACTAATTCTTAAAAAGTGGCGTCTTTTAATGTTAGAATTGTCATCAGTGTAGAGAAGATCTCAAATGAAACTTAATTGTCAGTACAAAGGTACCGAACTAGTGGCAAGTAGTGTTGTAAAAGTAATTAACTTAAACTGAAGATCTTAGTTTATGTGGTTAGAGTTGAATATACTCTGGTACTTAACTATGGGTTTGAAGTTCTCAAATAAAAATTCGTTTCTACATAGGCAGGATCTTGTTGGAGGCAGAACTGTACACATTCCTCTAAGGATAGTCTCTATTTCTATCCTTAGTGAATTCTGTTACAGAACACTTGATCTGGGGTAATTGCACCTTGTTTCTTGGAAAATACTATAGAAATTTAATCAAACGTAGTTACAACACGTATCCTTTTTATTGAAGATAAAGTCATATATTTTCAAATTAACATAATTTTGTTTTTAATAAGGTCTTCAGCCAGAAATGTAATTCCAGAGACACATATCTGCTATTTATTGGTATATTTATTAAAACCCTAATGAGACATACGATATGTATTGTAAATATTATGGGATAATCATACCAATTATTAAAGTACAACGACAATAATAATGTTTACGAAAATTAAACAGAGTAACGTGAGAAAATACACGAATCAAGAGCTTTATTTTCGTCTTTCTGCACACAGTTGAAGACAATTCGTTTACAGTGAACAAGATCACTATTGTCACTATTGTGAGTGAAATTAAAAAGGTTTGCTTGCATTAAAGAGCTATTTTTGTAAAGTAAAGATACTTTAAACTAAAGCAGTGGTTTTTAACATATATAAAAGTTAAGAGATTACAGCGTTATATCTATTCTATTCTTTTGTCAATGTGCACAAATAATAAACGACGAATAAAACACGAAAATTGAGTGATACTCTACTTGAATAACTTTACTGTATTCCAATACTTGTGCTTATATAATTTTCTTAGTTAGCGTCTCTATCACAGATTTTTATATAACTTTATAGGTAAATAATTATAATATTTTGTATAAGATACGTATCTTATGCACGTCTATAGTTTTACTCGAAGTCTCTTACACAATGATTAGATGCAGCTAGTTAAATGTTGAATACATATCAATATTTTATTACTTTTCCCTATGAGCTTCCAAATGTTAGGTTAAATAAAAGTTTATAGTGTCCTCACCGCTGTAATAGACTATCCTAATGTAAGGGTAGTGTGTAAGAGTTCCCATGGTACCAACGCGAGCTGACCAACATTCACTTTATCACACTGTCTATCCATAGTTATGTACATTTATCTTGTATAATCTTAGGAATTTTCCGTTCTTTTCGTGTAAAATACCCTAAAATATTCCCCAGCTTATCACGTGAAGGACAGGGAAGGCTTTAGCAGAAAGAGATCTAACATCACTATGATATACATATACATTTAGCAATGACTGTTAAAACAGTAGATTGATATGTTTACTGCTTAGTGTTATAAATTTGCAGTTTAGGAAAAATAAAAACATCAATATAATTTCTCAATAAAGGTACGCAGCCCCATAGTAATCATAATATTTATCATTATTTGCTATTCCAACATCAATACCACTTTCATGGTTATAACGGATTTCTAAGTATATCTTTCTATGAAGTATACCCTCTCATTCATTCCCAATTTGCAGAGCACACCATTTAGAACGTGTTATCTCTGTTGCATATGATGTTGATTTATGTATTTGCACTGAATAGCTTACAATAAGCTTATGTTTATTAAGGATGAAACATGTATACAATTATTTGTTAAACTGCATAAGTATGATTGTGGTTCAAGATAATTATCCATCAGATTTGAATTTTTTAGCGACTATAAAATTTGTTGCAAAGCAGTATAATATTAACGTACTAAGTTGTTTGTATTATTGAAAGGAACAAGTTAACATTTTATTTGGGTCGTTTTTCCACTGATAACAAATATAGCTTTCCCTCAAATTTAGAACAGCATGTTAAAAATAGTTCATTCTAAAATTGCGGAATGTAAAATTGCACAATCATAAAAAAACTTCCACAATATTTGTACCTGTATGCTATATATAGCTACAAATCATGAAGTTATATAGATTTTTATAAAACATAATATTAGTTTAGCAAATTTCTTAGTTTATTACTAATTTTAAAATGTTGGTAAATTCCTAATACTTATGGAATCATAAAACTTTAAACGTAGTTGAACATTATCTTAGCAAAGTTCAACTTAAACTTATGTAATATAATTGTTTTATAATTGCCATACTATGCATTTCATATTAAAAACAATGGTTTACGAATTCTAAATCCTTTGAAGTTTATCAATTATTCTCCCACTTTTCGGGTAATCACATTAGTCTTATATCTTAGTACAATCTGTTTATCTAACTTATTTTAGTCATGAAGACAAAGAAGAATGAAATTAGTTTTCATAACGAATCTGTGGAGGAGAACTCGTTTATGCTTATAATCGTGTAAACATTTTATTAATAACAAAACAATGAAATGTGGAATCAACTAAAAAAATGAATATGAAATGAAATTCCTCATGAATTATTTACCAGTGTAATTAAACCCAATATGTAACAGTAAAACAAGAGATATTAATCGGTGGTCACCCTTTATTGGAAAAATAACTCTAGTCATGAGGCACGTAGTTCGATACATAGCATAAACTAAAGTTGCTTTTTGTGTTAACCATGTTTGTTCATCGATATTTTATGTATGATAACTATTTCGCATTGTGTCAAGGCTTTCAGTTTTAAGATTGATTTCCTTCCTATTTATATGCTACACAAAGTCCTGATTTTTTATAAAACCATCCGTTATAACGGGTTCTCTTAGAAGTGTCTATCTAAGGCTAGTCTTAAAAAATGAAAGTGTGAACAGGTAAAAACTTTAACACGGATTAAGAATATCATGTGATTCTTGCGCACAAAGAAGAATTTTATTTCTTGCCTAACAAATCTGCGGAAGAGAATTCGTTTACGTTTGTAATCATATACACATTTTATTAGCAACGGGAACGATAAAAAGTGGGATCACCCACAAAAACGAATATGAAATCAAATTCTTCATGAATTATTTACCACCAATGTTATTAAACCTGATATGTGACAGTAAAACAAGCTATAGGAAATCCAATCGGTGGTCAGCCTTTATTGGAAACAAAACTTCAGTCATGAGACACGTTACGAGGTTCGATACATAGCATAAATTAAAGTTGCTTTTTGTGTTAACCTGTTTGTGCATCGATATTTTATAAACTACTCAACGGGTTTTTATTCGGTTTTCACTGTCGGCTTTGCAATGATATAGTCTCTAACAATATTGTAATCATTTGAAAGAAGTTTGCGTGATGCCAACATTTACATTTTTGAGCGCATTTAACATTGTTAATACTGACTAAACTTTGCAAGTTTTAGTCAGTTGTTATCAGAATTGTAAATATCAAAAATGTATGCGGTATATTACATATCAGTCTCCAAAGAATAATTCACCAAACCAGTTTAATTTTTTATTAGCATTTCCGAACCTATTTATATCAATAACATATTCCATATTAATGCATTAAGATACGTAAAGGTCAAAATTAACCGTTAAGAGAATAATCTTGATCACTATTTTGGTAGATAAGTTTAAAGGCTGCATGTTTATTTTGTGTGACTTATGACCATAGAATGGTGTGCTCCGATTGGTCAAGTGTGCATCATAAACACACTTCATAATAGGTGTATCTTTAACTAAAGGTAAGAAAGACCGATTAGAATATTATTAACTTGTATACTGTTTGATGATCAAATACGGCGCTTATTTTTTTGTTATTGTAACATATTAAGGAAAACATTGGATTTTTAAACAATCTAATTCAGGAGAGAGAAAATGAAGTTCTGTTATGGGATTACGAGGCCCAAATCCCCTCTAAATTATGGGAATGGTACACGATATTACTGGTAAATTCTTTGAAAACATATATAGTAAATTGCACAATACAGACTGGATCAGGGATTGGAAAAAAATGTATTCTTTAATCCCGAACATACTAACTTTCCAATTTAGGAGATCCGCAATATCCTGTGAAATTTTCTTTTTCAACTACCATTTATAAGTCTCAGATGTAGATAAAAAGCACTCAATGTTGTAGAATTATGTTTTAAATGTTTTTGTTTTTTCACAAGGATAACACTGTATGTTGCCCGTTCACGTGTAAACTTCCAAGAGTAATTTATTTGTGTTGGTTAACAAAAACTTTGGCAATTTTTGTGTATAAAGATAGTTTCTATTTAATGAATACTAGTTATAATAGTTTAATGTTAGATAAACTATTATAAATTGACCTATTGTTACAATATAATTTAATTGGTAAGGCGAATGGCCAGATTAGTCATTATATTATTTTGAGGTTGTATGGGAAGACTATAAAATGTTATTTAAAAATATTTATAGTGGTATTTATAATTTATATTTTTCCTAAAAATGTTTTGATATCTAAAAAAGCAGACCAAAAAAGTAATATAAACCGTTCCATAACACATTTCTTATTGACTGTGCGTGAAAACACTTAAATTAAAGTTGAAACCTATAAAATAGGTTGTAAACCTCCCATAATTCTTTATTTCAAAAGAGAGAACAACAAAGTCTTTTATTGCCAGTGCAATATGTTCAGGTACGATAGAAAGCATTAGACGATTAAACAACTAGTAATTGAAGTTTACTTCCGGCGATAGCAAATAAGGTTTAGATTATCGCTTTAATTTTGACGCAGGAAGTCTAAGAAATAAATATTACCTGGTATATAATCCGCCATAACTAAATTGATATGTATCAGTTTTTGTAAGGTTTCGTAGTTTGGTTAGTTTAAGATTAAGGTTGTGACATATTTTGAGCAAGGGTTGCTGTGAGAGGATTTAATAATAGGTTAGATTGGCAGTACAAATACCCTCAAATGAACCAACACATTTATTTGTGACAACATTTCATTTAAATTGATTAATTGATTGCGTCTATCGACATATTAAGCACAAACCTTAAAACCTTAATACTTTGAAAACATGTTTGATATTAAATTATTCATTACAATTTATTTTGAATTTAATTCATTATAACATTTACTAGTAATTTTGTAGTGTTGCAATAATAATGAGTTCATGGACTAACATGAGAAACTTTCTTTAAAATAGCTAAACATTTACATGAATTTATATTTTCGAAATTGTGAACATTTAAATAGATATGGAATTGAAAAATGATTAATGAACCCTAAAATATACTAAGTTTCTTAAAATTACTTACATTTTATTTTCACATCACACTTATTACGCCTAGAGATATTTTTCCGCACACGAACACAAAACACTCCCGAAACTTTCACCTTTCGAATTCCCGGCCTCCACTTCCACCTCTCCTCCTTGTTCTTCAGTTTTGATGTTCTTCTCCCGCCAGCTCATTGACCACGCCTCTGCCAAATCTCTCCATCATAATTGGTGAGTAACAATTTTCCATATCAGCATGGCTGTCCCTTACATTGTTCGCACGGTTTTTACAATAAGCATTTCCTGTTTGTTCACCATCGGCGTCTGGGCGGATGTGCGTATCTACTTACATCCGGAGGATGTTTGTCTCGAATTGCAATACGAGACTTCCTTTCCAGCAACTATCTGTACATCTATTCTATGAATTTTATTTTACTAAATAATACATATGTCTTACAGTTTAGAAGAAAATTTATTAATCACCATTAATAATACATTATAAATAGTCATGATAGTTATAAATATTAGTTATTGTAGGCAATATAATATAAACGGTAATTTTAAATATTTATTTGATATCATTGTATATTATATATATATATATATATATATATAATACATATATACATATATATTTGGCTATTTTTCTAAATAACTTTCTGTGTGATATACACACTTTTGCCACCGATTCCGAAGTTTCAGTATTCCTTGGTAATACAAAGTTTCCAGGTCCAGTTGTAAGCTAACTGTGCACGTGGCTTGACTTCTTCTTTGCTCTTTAACAGTTTTCCTCCCAGTGATTTCTTAATAGACCCTAATAATAAGTCACATGGGAGCAAATCAGAGTTACAAGAAGGGATTTTTACGGGTTTTCCAACCAATTTTTTCCAGTGCAGCCCTTGTCAAAGGCGTGGTGTGAGGTCTGGCCTTGTCTTGGAACAGGTCATTACAGCTCTGGCGTGCACATCTCTGCCATGCTTTCAATAGACCGGTTTCGCATACTGTAAATTCTGACAGTAGTAAGTCACATTCATTGTTTGCTGACCATGTAGAAAAATATACAAATTAGCTCTGTTGTCTAAAAGAATCCTTGCAAGATCCTTTCCAGAAAAGGGATGAAGATTGATTTTCGTAGGGCAAATTTAATCCTTCCTTGCCATTGGATGTATCACTGTAAAGGGACTATTGGCTCCTAAAATATTGACTAACATTAATCTAGTACGGTGTAATTAAATTAACAGATTATTGTAGAGTTCAAAAAAAAGAAAAGACATTTTTTTCATGTACGTGTGTGTGCGTGTGTGTGTGTGTGTTGTGTGTGTGTGTGTGTGTGTGTGTGTGTGTGTGTGTGTGTGTGTGTGTGTGGGCGCTTGCCTTTAGATATGTATACAATTTAAAGTTATGATAAAATATACTTGGTTTAATAGATGAAGGATGGTTAAAGGACCAACCATTTGAACAAGAATTTCTTAAAACAAGAAAACAATTGACACAATTTTTTATATCAATTCTATATCCAAATTCAGAAAGGGACATCTGGAGGAGACGTGTGCCTATAGGTTATAAATGGATCCACAATTCATTTGTCATTTATGGAAACTCAGTTGGCCTTTTGGACGTTCATTTGATATTTTAGATACACTTCTTCACTCATAACGTTCGATTATTTTAGGCTTTTACGCAAATAATACCTTTAGTTTGTTTACTATAATGAAATGATAAATATATTTGAAATTAATAGACAAGACACATGTAAGTATATTGGTTAAAAATGTACACATATATTAAACTTTATAATTCTGTTCTTTTAGTTAAATTAACTTTTAGTGTTTATAATTGTGAGCTTATTTACGTTTGGATATGTGTTACATTGTCCAAATAAAGTAGTATACTATTAGAACCATCGTTCCAGAACAGTTATACGTTTTAGCTACAGATTACGCCAATACTAGACTGATTTTTTTAAACATTTAAACACTATTGTTATTTTCATTTTAATTGTTTAGCTTATCAAATATCCTGTTGTTACTTAGCACCAAACTAATATATTATCCTTTGGAAAACCCGTAAAGGACTAATAGGTCCCATAATTTTATTACACTATCGGTTCTTGTTTCCGAGCCCTTCGTTTACAGTGTTATTAATATTCACTAGTACACATTTAATTTATGATCAAATGTTAGCTTGTACAACTCTCTTTAGATAAATTAGTTACTAAAAAAACATAGCAGTTCAAATTCTATCCTGTAGTTTTTTATCCGTAAAAATAAATGCTCGTGCATAGTTTCTTCCAAGACAAAATAAGAGTTATTTCTTTTAAACTTTCTAGAGTTCCAGTATCATATGAAGATGAGAAAATTTTGTGTCATCGATTATATTATTTTTACTTTTAAAATTGTATTGTATTAAAAAATATTTCTTAAGGATATTGTATGGTAAGAAATAACGTCAATAATAGTATATTTACTAACTTAGCTTGTTTACTGCTCAGGAAATAGGTCTATTGTTTTGAAAATGAATGCTAAGACAGCTGCAAGGAAAATCTAAATTAAAAACAAAATACAATCATGGAGTCGAATGGACTAAGAATAATCAATTCTAATTGTAAATATTGCACTTTTGGGTCATTTTTTATAGTGGTAGTGTGACTTTCAATACAAGGTATCTTAGAGATGAGATCACTATGATTAAAATAATATTGCTTCTGTCCATAAAATAATAGCAATCTATTCCAATGACATCGCAGGACATTGTGATGCGTAATAATGGATGAATATCATTTCAAATGAACTGATCACACCGAAATAATTTCCGATATAACATAAAGAGGTTTGGTTCTAACTTAAATATTTAAAGTTGTGCTGTAAAACGGCGTGTCTCATTTGTAATATAAATGATAATTATATTATGATTGTGCTATTTTTAACTGAAATGGTCATTGGCTCCATCTTATATAGGAATTAAATCTTCAGATGGATTACAGAATTTAAAATAGGTTTCCACAATTTCCTTTATTTAACTATTTAACAGAAATGCTTATATTCCATGAAATATTCGTATATATCTATTAGCATCTCTAGTGTGAAAAAAAATTATTACCCTAAAATAGCTTTTATTTATTATTTTATTTCAATACTGAATATTTGTTTTGAACAGGACAGATTACAATAAATTGCTTCCTTAATATCATCCCGACCTGTGAATAAACTCTTCTTAATTGCCAAGTAAAAGTTTCTCTCCTAAATAGAAAAGGCCATTTATAGATAATCAATAATTCATAATACAAACATATTTATTACTTACCTCTTTTATTTATAGCCACTAATAGTGTTTATAATACCCCAATCTTCAATACATAATTTTAATAATCTTGTCAAATTGTAGTTTTAGTACGTTTAAAATGTTTAGAAACAAAATTGACACTTAGCAAAATTATATGTGCTGTTTCTAACCACAAGTGTGGGTTAGGAGATTATCTACCTAATTATAAAAAGTTATAACTTTTAGATTGTTGGAAAAAGAGCAAAGAGTAAGAGGGGGAATTATGAGTTGTATGTGGGGGGAGGGATTATAGACTGAAGGATGCTGTTATATCAAACCACAATGTTGCTACAGACTCTCTAGATTATTACACATGGCTACAGTACGCCACACCAATTGTTAAAAAACGGCTTCACTGGGTTACATGAACACATTTAACTCTATATCTCAATTCTTTCTCAATATTTCTTACGAACAGATAGAAAGGTAGACAAGTATACATCATAGATATGTTACATCCCCCGGCAAACAAAAAGGAAACTGAGTCAAACTACTGATTGGTAGGCCTCAATGACGCTCAGTCAAATTGCAAAGTTGAACACGCACTATCTTAGAACTTATTCTTTTCTATGTAAAAATAAAGTTTCATACAAAGTATTAGGTCTATATAGAATACGTATAGTCTATCTTTTTTAATAAAAGCAAAGAAAAGAAAACGTAGCTGTGAAGGCAGACCGTTACTTACTGCAAGAAAGTCGCAAAGTTCCCGGACAAAGATAAGAAAAAACAATAAGCCGTTTTGTATGGAAAACAGCACAACTTCTTGCATGCGAATGGCTGTTCTTTCTTTTTCGCATCCAACAGATCTCAACAGTATATAGCGTGTTTACTAACTCACCAAAATTTTCAAAATTGTGTTGTTCTTTCTGTTTACTGTGCTTGAATAAGTTTATAATTATAACTTCTTGCCATATTCTGTTAGCGATTATGATCATTGCAGATAATGCAAACCTTTAAGTGTTTTCGATATCACCTACGAAGAGCTCTATTACGCTGACTTTCGTCAAATAACGGAGAGGCGATGACCGAGTGGCTTAATACTTTGGGCCAGAGAGATAGCGCAGGTTCTAATCCTAACAGTAGGCTTAGCATTTTTAAATAAATATTATAGTTACATCTTATATAGGAATTAATTCTTAACAAGGACTAGTAATTTTAAAATAGGCTTCTACCTATTACTTTTATGTATAAAAAACTCTTCAATAACATATACGTATATTTCAAATTGTATCTGCATATGTCGTTAAATATGATTAAAACGCACCATGTTAAAACCGAACTACATAAACTTAACGCAGGAAATAATATATATATATATATATATATATATATATATATATATATATATATATATATATATATGCAGTAATTAATGACATGCAAGTACGATGGGTACGGAATGGTAATGTATTATTCGCGTTCAATTATGTGTATTAGGACTACGAGGTTTTATAAAATCAGATCAATTTAAAATATCCTCTTGTTATATTATCCGAAATAGGGTTATCAGTTCTGAATAGTTCAAACTAGAAAATAGCAATTGTTGATCTAAGTCTAATGGGGTTTAGGTGTTCCACAATTTCACGCTTAAGTGCTAAATCATAGATTAAATCTGTTCACAGTTTAGCTATTTGTAATAGATAGATTTTCGAATGATATGTAACTTAGGAAATGGTTAAGATACATGGACGTTTTTTTGTTGATATGCCGTAACTAAAATCTGATTAATACTCCAATGTGATAAAATAGCTTCTTACCCTAATAATTTGAGAATGGTACACAACCATTGCATTGACGATTTATATTACATTTTACTCGAAACATAATAAAAGGATCCCATTGTTTTGATAATATTAAACACTCAAATATATAAAAGGAAAGTATGAATTAAATTGTAAGGTTACAAACACATACATAAACTTTATTATATTACTTGTATATGGACGGTTAACGTGTTCTCTAATATTGCTGCAATGTTATTGTACTCTTTTCTAAAGTATATAAATCTGAATTAAATAAATATTACCGAGTATCTAACGTGTGTATTTATAAATTTTTGAATAGCCTACAAATAAAAAATCCTTTAAATTTGTCGTTAACAAGTCTTATTTGCACAGGTAAAGGTAAAAGTAATTTTTTATGTAAGCGGGCGTCTATTTCAGACAGTAAGATATATAAAAGAAAGTCAAATTACAAACGTTATTAAAAGTTTTTAAAACGCTATGAATAATTGATCTGCATTGTGAAGTGGCAAAAAAAGTTACAAAATAATAGAATTTTGGCTTAAAACCTTACATTTATTAGTTGAGTGAAGGTAATGACATTATCCAAAACACGACTTCCTTTTACATTTTTTAATCTGTTTGAAAAGTTATTGTTTGGAATCACGGCAAAAATATCAGAGGAGTAGGCATATATTCATAGAATTTGCGTTAGTTCTTGAAATATTTAGCATATACCTAACAAACGTATATGGAACATTATGTATGCCTTCTTATATGTAAATCATCGTTTAAAAAAAAAATTGAAATAATCATTGAAAGTGTGGTAATAGTGTACATTTTATCCAGAAATTCACATAATATCATTGAATGCAACAATTGTATTTACAGTAAGCTGAAGAAAAGAATTGGAAAAGGGCAAGGCTGGACAGGAAACGGAAGTCTGGAGTCATTGTTGTGTGCCCTATTTCCATTTTATCTTGTTAATGCCATCAAAACAAATATTACAAACATAGTTCAGAATAATAGAATATTTTTTATTATGGATATAAGTTTTAAATAATTCATACTTATTGTTACACAAATAATATGAATGTGACAGTGTGTATTAAACCAACTGTGATAAAATGTTATGTACGCTTAGTTAACTTTGATATAAAACTTAAAACCAAGTTAGTATAGCTATGATTGGTAATTAATATTGAGTTTAATTTTAGTTTAATTGCTTATATTCAAGGACAGGAAGACGTCGAACAAGAGTTCGTGGTACAACCGGTGTTTTATAAGGTTATAACACTTAATTTAAACCCATCCCATGATCCCTATGCGAGTAAAGTTATATTTAGATGGACTTTAGATGTTTTACACGAAAAATATATTAATTCCGATTTTTTAGCATTAAGATTAATACAATTAACCATACTTCGTATTGTATTGTCTTAATATTAAAACGAGTGCATTTAGTTGTTATGTATTCACAAAGTAGGAAATGATAATCACATGGAACTATCCCAATCTTAACGTATATAACGAGTAACGTATATTTTTATAGATTGTCCCAGAACTCTCTTCTGATATTTTCAGGTATTATTCCTGGGCAAAATACTAAGCGAAATTTCGGATTTAAACATTTAAAACTTAATAATGAACCAAATAGCCACCACTTGTGTTTCTTTTTCATTAGAAAGTTTAAATTAATTTAATAACTTCTTCTTGCAATGAGCTGAAATTTTTATATAACTTTATAATATAGTCAACCTAATTACAAAACAAATTAGATTTTTTAGAAGATTTGGTTTTCAAAGTGGTGGCTTACTAAAACCTTCGAGCACAAATATCGCAACAAATGTATACATTAACAAAGTAGCAGCAATTTAATTTTTAGTTAGAGCATTTAATTTCAAATCCAACAATGAATTTGGGAATTTGAACTAAATTTGGGCTCTACGTATTGTATTTTGTACATATCTCTAATTGGTCAGTAAAAATTTTAGATGTTCAAATAAAGCTATTTATTAAACAAGAGATTGCAGCAAATATAAAAAAGACTTGTATGAACGTTAAAATCTATAATAGTAAAAAAGTGCTTTGTGTGAGGTTTTTGTCTCAACAGTTACTAACGATTGAGGATGTGCTAAGTCAGTAAGCTCGTCTGCTTATAAATTAGTAGAGGAGGTGGAGCTATCTCGTGATTGGTTAGAGCTCAATCAATTAGCAATCAGTACAACATTCAATTACTGGCGGATAAATGTTTGAGGGACCATCGTTTATTGACATAATTTTATTTATTTCTTACTTCTGAGATTAATTATTATCTTTGGGTGGTAATATTGAATTTTTAAGCTCTTTTTTACGAATTATTAAATAGTAGAAAAGTCAAATTGACTTAGCACATAGTACTTATAAAACTTACATCAATTCGGCATTAGAGTAATACACTTCCTAGCTATGTTGAAACATAATACATTTCTTGATTATGTATCTACTATAAATTATTGTCATAAATCTATAACACAGTTTACATATAGAAAGGTTATTTACCTCTCAATAGCTCTAACAGAGTTCACCGATCTGCCAAATACAATTTCCTCGTCTGAAAAACTAAAGGGAAAGCCCTGCTGTTGTCTGTACCACTCCTGATCACATCAGGCTAAAAGCTTTCCCTATCGACAAATGGTTGGTAATTCATCAAGTGGTATAAGCTCTTGGCAAACATAAAGCGAAGCCAATTGTAAAAATAACTAAAGCAAAACTCACAGGTATTTATCAAAACGTTTATGAGTTGCAATAATACTTACATTAATGAGTTAAAAGGAATGCAGAAATTATAACTGTAATTTTAATGAAAATATGACTACTATAATGTATGACACATTATGTTAAGCGTAGTTTTTGTAGTTCCAATTATGTTGGTAAATTGTAAAATACCACGAATATAATTAATATTTCTTTCACACATAATTTTTATTATAATTTTCGTACAAATAAAACAAATAAAAACTAAACTGAACATAAGCTTTAAAAGATTTGTGTTTAAGTGTGTTACCAGTGTTTGTAACTGGTTATAGTATTTTTATGATGATATTTTTTTAATAATCAAAAAATTATTTAAATTATTTATTATGGTTTGGTGTAATAAAATTTATTTGTATACTATGACAGACTAATAGAGTTTCTGGCTATATAACATTTTTAGTTTCTTACCATGTAACAAGATTTTTTTTTAATGTGAAGTATTTTCTAAAACTTAATGAAATTTCGTAATTGATGAGAAATTTATTTTGGTGAACATAACTGTAACCCATCACTCTGACAATGGCAAAGCAAGTCTCAACTAACATCAGTGTCTTCTGGTCTATACTGTTTCAAAACACGTGCAAACCGTGACAGACTATGCGGTACCACTTAGTATAAACTAGCAGTGAAGGCGCTAAACACAACGAGCAAAAATAATAACCATTCATACTTACAAGTGACTTATTGGAGAGTTGAGTTTCCTCGTGATTGGCTGTAGCATAATAAGTCACCATCCATTTATAATCCATACGGCTTTTTATCACATTAAATAATCATTGAAATGACATAGGCGCAGGAAGAACCGACGCAAAAATAAAGAGTCGTGTTTGTAATAACGATCCATGATCTTAGTGCTTAATTTGTAATTCCACTTTTTTCTTAAGTTAATTCTCACTCTATGATCACGCCTCTATAGACCAACGGATGGTACCATTCTAACCGTAAACTATGTATAGATAATACTTCGATCCTACGTAGATAGTTTTGCGTTGATGTTTGGTTTATTATGAGTGGGGGAACCGTTCTGGTTAGTGTTGAAGCTCAGCATTACCATCAGTACAGCCATGACCGAGCAAAAAGTCCCTTTGTCGGTTGCGCAATGGATTATAATAAACTCTTTATACAATAAAAGCGTTAAACCGATGAAAGTTTTAATTCGTTTGTGGGAAAAGTTTGGAGACTGTACACTGTATTCAAATTGTGTGTTTACATGGGCGAGAGAATTAAAAGGTGGACGATAATGGATTAAATGGAAAGTCATGAAGGACGACCAAGGTCAAGCCTTACATATGACAATATTCGTGCCGTTCGAGAAATTAATGAACGTGATCTACGGTTAACCGTTGAACAAATTATATCGGGAATTTAATTTACAATCCTTTACCACTGATAAACTCTGTTTCATAAAAGTTAGTGCTCAATGTGTTCCGTGGTTGTTGACTGAAAACCAAAAACAACTCTGGTCAGAAATCACTTCTGGACTTCTGGTAAATTTCAGTAAATAGTTGAGGCGTTCTAAAACATAACTTTACATGTGACAAGACATGGGTACATCATTACCATTCCTAGTAAAACTGGTACAAATGGTAGAGGATGAAAATTGACCAAGGAAAACTTTTCTCTTTGCTGGAAAAGTTCTCGCATAGACTTTTTGGACTTTGGAGGAATTTTATTGGTCGACAGACATCATACATGGTCAGCGAACAGTAAATGTGACTTACTATTTTTAGAAGTTACGGTCTGTGAAAGGCGACTATCGAAACGAAAGACGCAACGTGCAATCGAGATGTAATTCCTTCCCATGACAACGCCAGGCTTTGACAACGCTGGAAGAAATGGTCTGGAAAACCCTAGAGCTCTCTCATTATAGCCCTCATTTACTCACGTTAGACAGTTTTTATAAGTGCCTAACAAAGAACCACTGGGAGGAAAACGGTTTGAAAGCAATGAAGAAGTCTTGAAGCACGTGTGCAGTTGGCTTACAACTAGTCCTGAAACTTTGTATTACCAAGGAATACTGAAACTTCCAAATCGGTGTAAAAATTGTGTATATCACATAGGAGATTATTTAGAAAAAATATACAAACAATAATAATTTTACAATGATAACAAATAAATATTAAAAAATAGCGTCTATATTGTATTGCCTATTATAACTAATATTTATCACTATTGTGACTATTTATAATGTATTATTGAAGGTTATTAATTTTCTTACTACTTGGCATAATATTGATCAATTGAGTTATTGCGGATTATATACTAGATAAAATTTATCCCTAAGGCTTCCTGTGTCGTAATTAAAGAGGTAATGTAATTTTCCATCGCCGTAAGTAAACTTCAATAACTATAAACTTTATGTTGTTTAAGGGTATAATTCTTCCTATTATACCTGAACATATCACACTGGCAATAAAAGGCTTTGTGTTCTCCCAAAAGAAATAAGGAGTTAAGGGGGGTTTACAACCTATTTTATTAGTTTCAAATTTAATGAAACTTTTATTACGCAGAATCAATAAAAATGTGGTTTTTAATTCATAGAAGGGTTGATATAATTTTATTGGTCTGGGATGTAGATACTGTAAAATTGCTAGTAGTAAAATATAAATTTTAAATTCAATCGTGTTTGTATTTGAAGTCGGTCAATGAAACTTTTGTTATACCAGGCATTTTTACTGATTGTTTTATAATATTACATTTTGTTTCATTTTGATAGATCAAATCTATATTATTTTATTACAGATTGAAGAGTGATGTTTTATAGTTAGGCTTACTCAATATTAAACAATCAATGTGCTCAAAAATGTAAATGTTGTTTGGCATCATGCAAACTTTTGGTATTACTTGAAATGATTAAAATATTATTACGAACTATATCATTGAGAAGCCGATAGTGAAAACCGAATAAACCCGTTGAGTAGTTTAAAAAATATCGATGCACAAACAGGTTAACACAAAAAGCAACTTTAATTTATGCTATGTATCGAACCTCGTAACCTGTCTCATGACTGAAGTTTTGTTTCCAATAAAGGCTGACCACCGATTGGATTTCCTATAGCTTGTTTTACTGTCACATATCAGGTTTAATAACATTGGAGGTAAATAATTCATGAGGAATTTGATTTCATATTCGTTTTTGTGGGTGATCTCACTTTTTACCGTTCCCGTTGACAATAAAATGTGTATATGGTTACAAGCGTAAACGAATTCTCTTCCGCAGATTCGTTGGGCAAAAAATTAAATTCTTCTTTGTCTCAATGTCTCTTAACTAAGTTGGACAAACAGATTATACTAAGATAAGACTAATGTGATTACCCAAAAAGAGGGAAAATAATTGGTAAACTACAAGAAACGAGAACTGGTAAATAATTTTAACATTTTCCAAAGAGCATGGAAATTTATAAAAAAAAGTATATTTTATAACTTTAATAGGTAATTTGCAAAGATAATGTTCAACCAAGTTCAAAGTGTTATATTTGAAAATATTTACATATGTATTATGAATCTATAAACACTTTTAAATTTGTAATAAACTAAGAAATTTGCTAAATAAATATAATATTTTCTATAAATCTATATAACTGCATGATATTTAGCTAAAGCTTACATACAGCATCAAATATTGTGGAATTTGTTTTATGTTTGTGATAAAAAGAATATATTCTTAAATTTTAGAATAAAAGGGTTTTAATGTATTGTTTCAAACGTGATAGAAAGTTATATTCCTAATCAGTGAGGGAAACGGTCCAAGAATCTCATTATATTCTAAATCTTTAATAAAGCTTTTAACTGTTCAAACTTTAATTTTTTAAGATTAGCATTAGATAGACGCTTCTAAGAGAATGCATTATAACGGGTTGTTTTGTAAAAAAGCTGGTCTTTGTATAAAATGTAAAAGGGAAAGGAACCAATCTTAAAACTGCAAGCCTTTAGACAATATGAAATAGCTGTTATGCACGTCAAAAGTTTATAAATGTCATACAGTTGTATTCTTCCGATAAAAAAAATTAAACATTTTTTAATAAAGGAATGAGTCATCAGCTGAATTACTAGTTACGTTCACATTAACATTTACTGTGGTCAAATGGTCGAAGATAAATGCTGTCAAGTACTTGCCTTTCTAAAAAATAAATTTTTACATACCTTCAAGACCTAAGGAATTGTGCATACCTCCTCAGTGAAAGCCTTGAGCGACAATTAGCCGAATTACATGGGTGGTCATAGCCCATCATAGAATTGACACTTGTCTATGTAGAACTGAAGTGTCATGGAAGATGTACAATCTATATTAGATATCTGTATAAATTTATATTGAATTAAGCTATATGTATTTCTTTGTCAGATGTTACAATTACATATAATTTTATTCAATTTGCTTTAACATATATTTACTCTACAACTATTACACCAGTATAAATATAAATCTATGATCATTGAATCACTCGCTAACGCTCAACCTATAAAAAAATTCATGTAACGACTTATTATTCGTTAAAAGACATTATATGCCTCGTCTACTGAAGGTAGAAATGAGCAAATACGAATGGCAAAAATATTATGATGAATGTTATGAAAGCAAATTTGTTTGTAAGTGAATAGAACAGTTAAAAATGATCGAGGCTGTTTGATTGCAGAACATTGGTTCTTGGCACTGTTGAAGTTTCTATCTTATTAATTAAAATTAGATTGCTATGCGCAACAGAACAGCAAGTATTTGTCGAACCTTTTCCTAAACCCAGGAAAAGCTAGCAATAACAATGCTTTCAGTGCTATCAAAGAAGTTACGTAACTTTGTTAACATGACAATGCGTGACCTTTAATACAGCTATGTATATATTTCAGATTTTTCTTCTTTCTATTAAGAATACCTCCATCAAATCCACAATCAATTTTCTTGAGCAGCCCATTTTTGTAAATTCCGGTATATTTAATATTTAAAGACTCTCAAACAGACAATTACTATAAACGATCTAGTTTTAGCAGCATTTTCACTCATCATTGTATTACATTTAAATATCAAAGTAAAAATCTTGGTATATATTGTTCAGGTGTTAAATTTATAGTCCATTTTTAAAGTTTATTCGTGACAAAACATTTAAAATATACTAATTTGTATATATGTTTGTACAAAATATTGTTAGATAACACTGAGTTCGTATTTATTATGAAGTGATCCGCAATATTATGTTAATTAAAAATATTCATAAATTTTAAAAATCTTTTAAAGTCATAATAATTTCCTGTACTTATACTGATTTATCCTAGTGCATTTAACATACAATTGACAGGAAATATAAAAGACATATGTATCACTGTCAAAGATAAAGGAACCACAGTTCTCTGCAGAGTGCTTCATCTTGAGATTTCGTACGTGACATGCGTTAAGTAGTATGTTCCTGTGATATCCTTTATAAAAATACTATGTACAGGATTTTCTATTAGAAAAACTGTTTCTCTACTCCCCGATCCCAAACTGTTGACTCATGCACTACATTATTTTATTCACGTTAGCAATAATTTTCATTTCATATGAAACATTTCAATAAAACGGTGTAGTCGGTATCCACAAAACTCTTTAATTTTTATGACAACGACTTAAATGGACAATGGACTTGTTCCTTTAAATTATACAAACTATTCAGAACATTAATATTATACTACATTGAATTCACTCTGTAGTTGCAAAACTTCTGATTGAAATCGGATGGGAAGTTATCTTGAACTACATACTTATGCAGTTTACCAATCAACTTTACACGGTTTCGATCCTTAAATAAACGTATCTTCCCGTAAGATATACAGAGTAAACACACAAATCAATAACATATACATTAGACATAACATGTTGCAACTGATTGACTCTGATAATTGGAAGTTCTAGGGCATACTTCATTACAAATACTTGCAAAACCGTTGTAAACATGACAGTGGTTTTGGTGTTAGAATAGCTAATAAATAGTATTACTAATATTGGCTGCATAATTATATCTAAAAGGAATTGTCTCCATGTTTTAACCAAAAATGCAGTTCCTTAAGTCTGTGTACAGGCAGATCAATCTTATTTTTTACCACGCATTACTATAGGCATAAGTATATATATGTATATGATAGTGATATTAGATCTGTTTCTGCCAAAGACTTCCCTGTCCTTCACATGATAAGGTTGTGGTCATAAACTTTCTTCAGCACGTTGCAGAGGTGTCATTTAAACAAGAAAATTTATTTTTGGCTAGTTTACACGAAAATAACGGCAAAACGTGAGGTTACATAACATAATTGTGTAAACTTATGGATATATACAGTGTGATGAAGTGAATTACACACTACCCTGACAATAGGACAGTCTATTACAGCGGTGAGGACACTATAAACTTTTATTTAGTAGAAACCTACAGTCTTCCTTGACATAATAATTGTACGGAAATTTGAATCTACTCGCTACTATGATTGGATAAACGGTGAAAGCCGTTACTTCTAAGCTATATTGCAACAGTTAAGAAGTCCTGAGAAACACAAACTCAAAGCAGAGGATCTTTAGAAGCTCATATGGTAGAGTCCTATAATAGTGAGATGTCATAAAACATTTACTAAAGACATCTCTTCAGTGTAAGAGACTTCGAGTAATACTAAACGGTAGCCTATAGAAAATATTAGAATTAGCTACTTAATAGTTGTATAAAAATCAATATAGACGGTAATTAACAACATTACGTATATGCAAGTAATGAAATACATTTAAATTATTCAACTATAGTATTACTTAATTTTCGAGTTTTGTGGTGCAATTTGACATATTATGGATATGAAGCCCTCATCTTCCACCTTAGGAAATGTACTATATATCTTCTACATTATATAGTGAAAAACCAATGGTTTACTTTTTTCTCTCTCTCTCTCTCTCTCTCTCTCTCTCTCTCTGTGTGTGTGTGTGTGTGTGTGTGTGTATTTTACAAGAATATGTTTTGAACGGCAGTAAAGCTTTTTGCCTGCACTCACAATAGTAATAAAAATAATCAATTTTCCTGTAAAATAATTGTCTTCTACTGTATCTAGAAAGACAAAAAAAGCTCTTTAAGTAATTTATTTCCTCATATAACTCTGTTTAATCTTCGTAAACTCTACTAATGTCGTTGCACTATAACAATTAGTTTGATTATCCCATAATATAATTCACCATATTTTTTTTATACATCTCACTTGGTTTTTATGAAATATAGGTATAAGTATCAGATATTTATTTTGAAAATAATTGTCTGAATAAATGTCATATATGAATAAACAATTGTTTATTTTCGGATCTACGTAAAACCAAAAGTTTTTATTTGAAAATATATGATTTTATCTTTAATAAAAAGGAAACGTGTTTATACATATGTGTAATTAAGTTTGTATGGTTCGTTCTAAGAGGACAAGGTACAATTACGCCAGATTAAGTGTCCTGTATCAGGGTTCGCTAAGGATAGAAGGAGAGACTTTCCATAGAGGGATGTGCACAATTCTAAAACTCGATACTGCCTGTGTAGAAATGAATTTCTACTTTAGAACTTCATGTCCATAGTTGAATACCAGACGATATTCGACTCTAACCACATAAACTAAGAAGATATGTTTCAGCTATTACCCTCTATAACAGTACTGTACTTGCCTCTAGTTTGGAACCTTTGTTATGGTATTTAATTTTCATTACAGATCTTCTCTACACTCATGACCATTTAAAAATAAAAGAGGCCACTTTTAGAGAATTAGTCCCATATATTTTAAATTTTGTATTTGTTTTATAATACTATTCACTTAATCTACTATTATTAGCTGAGCGTCAGTTAAGCCTATTGAGGGGCAGTGAAAATTTAATTCTCTGTGAAAATATCTGTTTACATGAGGCTTCATTTCAACGTAGCTAATAGAACACGCGAAGATAATGTATATCACTCCATTTCGGTTGGCGGAGGATACTGAATAATTTCACATTGGTATTATAGGTTACCGTGTGGCAACGAGAAAATGTCGTGATAAATCAAACTGTAGCAAAATTGAGTACAATCCTATGAAATTTTAACAAATAAAATGTTTATTTGTTTATTAGAAAGTCAATATTAAAATTCAGTGAAAATATCTGATTGCATTGCTTTCTTTGGTAAAATGCCAAAATAAACCCTCCTTAGCTCACAGGAACTTGTATAATTCAGACACTCCTACGAAACCTTAAATAAATTGTGAATGTACAAGGAACCAAGTATATTAAAGAAAAATGTTACTTAAAGACTTTAAATTTGGCATGAATGTCTGCATTATTTATGTTATGGTGCCTGCCCAACCATTGAATTTTGGCTGAGTGTCAACTAAAGCCTATTATTGTATAAGTTGACAGTTTGTCTGCAGGGATTAAAATTTCTCTCCTGTATGGTTACATTAGTGAAGCCCGTTACGCGACGCGTCATTATGGAATATATTACAGTTTTTTTATAACTATCCTATCTTAGTATCCTTTTTCATATAAATGTTAAAACATTTTTCTATATTGTAAAGCTGCGTTATCATTAAAACTAAAACTTTTTTTTCTCCATATAACTACGGATTGTCCAAAATAAATATACATTTATGATGCGCCTATTAGATTTAAATTGATTTCATAAAATATAATTATAATTTTATATTTATTGAATACACACACGAACCAGTTAATCTATTTAATGAGTTTTTGTTACATAAAATATCAATATTTCATATAAAAATCACATTTAATTCTATATGTTATGTCTTGTAGAGCAACGTTATTGTTAATGTAAATTAATCAATAAAATTAGTGTATAGACGGTTAGTTTTACATAGGCTGATAAGCGAAATAGTTTTAATAAAAAAATACATTTACCAATATTTTTACCGTGCTTTTAACTATTAATGTCCATCTCAAAAGTTTATGATAGTAGGTAATACAACAAGATAAGCTATATGAGATAGTAGTAATGGAATAAATAAATTATGAGAACGTTACTAGTACGTACCTACGGTGTTGACTCAATTTAATGGACCAAATTCAGTCACATACATCCCATATATTTGAACCAACCGTAATTTAGTAGAACACTGCATATTGAATTTTAGTCTTTACTTTCATATTTTACTGCGTATTATTATAAACAGTAACATTGTTGACCGTGAGTTTTGTATGCCAGATATAATGACATTTCTGTGTAATAAACGATAGTATTTCATACCTTTTACTGTGGTAGTAATAGTCAACTGATTTTAACTACAAAAATTCCGTCATGTTATTTTTGTTGAATCAATTAATTAAACGTCAAAACTTACACCGGCTTGTTATTTATTTTCGATTCATAAAAGGCGCCAAAATGACTTTAGTCAACCACACAGACCAATTTTATCTGTGACCAGGGCCATCACAGATAAAGCTGTCAATAAGAAGGTAAAGAACGACAGGCCTGGGGGCTTATAAACCAAGACTCGTCCAATTAATTTTGTTACTTACGTTTCATTTCTAGATTGAAATAAATTTTAATAATACATAACTTCTACAAATGGTTGCGTCTAACCATACTCTTTCAAGTCAGTTTAAGTTTTATTTAATGATTGGTAATAGGGGTTTTAAATCAGTTTAAAATATTCAGTGAGATAGTAACAACGAAAATCATTTACATATATGAATATACTACATGTATATTCATTTCAATTAAGCAGCACCTATAATAATGGTATTGCACATTGGATCAGTAAAATACAACTAAAATACAGTAAAACTTAATTGACCTCGATATATAGAAATAAAGGTTTATTCAAAATTCCTTTTCTAATAATAATAAATGTTCTTAAGATAGACAGAAATAAAGTTTATTTTCACACCCTCTTGCGTAACTAAATAGTTCGTTCAACAATTCAATTAAAAAGTATAATTTTTACATTTGACAATGAGATAGCACGTATAACACTTTTTGAGTATTTAATTTCTACTGTATATAATACTTTAGTGATTAAATGTAATGTATTTTTAATTTAGTAATAATGTGTTTATTTGTAATAAAATTATACAAAATCTAAAAAAGAAAATTTATGATTTATTTTACTTACATACAGTGTGCTATATCAGCCCCTCAAAATAGAATACTTCTTTATACACATGATTGACAATGATAGACATTGAAATAGAGCAATAAGGACCTTTTTATGCATGCAATATCCTTCTGAGCAATAAAGGATGTAGAGAAAGGAGCCCCTCAGTAAGCAATACCAGCAAGCTCAGCTATTCCATACATGTTATAATTGTAGCAGTAAAGTCAGGGGCGGTCTTACTTTCAAGGCCGTACGGGTAGTGGCGACCCCGAGGTACCCTAGCTAATGCTCCAGATCCCTTCTCTTCTTGTTCTGGAGGCCTATGGCTGGCACACTTCTCTATGTGTCAGCCTATCTCTCTTCTTCACTCTCTTCTATCTGAGGTAAAGTTCCTCAACTCTTCGATCTAGTTTCCCTTTCATTTCTCCCACTAGGGGCCAAGCCACGTGGAACAGCGTAGGCCAGGGCTGAATGGCTGGTGGCAAAACCAGTCTATACTATGCGGACTCTGGACACCGGCGACCCTCCAGTTTAAAAGCAGCTTACCCAGGCATGCGGGGCTCTGTCTGGGCGGACCTTCCATTCCCTAGCTTCTCGTGGGAACAACATGGAAAGAAGCAACACAAAAAAACAAAACAAACCAACCCTTGAAACAGCTCCTGAAGCTGTTTCTAACCTACTCTTCCTGCTGAGGTAGCTCCTGAAGCTACCTCGCACATACCACCACCTGGCAACACAACTCAAGAGGTTGTTATGCCAACATCCCTACCTTCTCCTCAAACAAAGTGCCTTAGGAACACAGGAGGTTCCATTGCACACTGAAGCTCCCATACATGGCAAGGCTTTATCTGAGGAAGGCAGTACAAGCGCTGAGGAAGTAAAATCCCTTCAAGATATAGAAGATCAGCTCCTCAACAGCCCAAGCACTCCCAGGTCTACAGGTACGCTGGATGATGCCACAGAGCAACTCGGCAACCTCAGAATGAAGAGGCCCAATCTCACCACTGCTCAAAGAAGAGAAGCACTAAAGGCTAAACTTCTTGAAAAGGGTGAAGCTTTTGACCCTTCCAAGTGGAGGAGGGGGAAAAAGAAGAAGAAAAAGAATCCCGAACGGCAGGAGGTCTCAACTCCGGGCCCAACTGCGGGTACCAAGGCGGGGGTGGGGTCGGCCAAACGCCCCAGAGGCACCTTGGTCACCCCGCCCTCCGCTGAGGGACCCGCAAAGAAGGCTAGGAGGGAAACCCAAAAAGCCCGAAGCCCACGATCCCGAGGCCTCTGGTAGCACACACCCAAGGCTACCTACAGAGAGGTCGCAGCGATTAAAATGGCCATAGCCCTCGAAGGCTACCCGGAAGCGAAGCTTAGTGCAGAGCAAGGAGAAGCCATCGAGGACGCAATTATGGAAGAAATCCAACCCCTGGAGGATGGTTCCGTTCCATCGTTTGCGGGCACCTACCTAGAGAAAGGTGTTTTAATTGCTTCCTGCATCAACGAACACACCAAACGTTGGCTGGAAGAAGTTATCCAAAGAATAAAAACCTCTGGGAGATGATATCTCTCTGAGAGTGGGTCTGCGTAAGGACATCTTGAGGTCCACCAGGGTGTTTTTCAGAGCTCACCCGAAGCTTCTGAAGAAGACACCTGAAAAGGTACTTGAGATGTTCATAAGCAGAACCCCAACCTGAATGTAAACGAGTGGAAAATCCTTCCATCCAAGCCAGACCCGAAAGGTTACGGATTCGTCTGCTTCCTGGACGAGGTCTGCTACAAGGCTGTGAAGGCTTCCAACTGTAGAGCCAACTTAGGACTCTGGCAGGTCTCAATTGTCTCCTCGACAGTCAAGGGACAATGCCACGAGTTCTACAAATCAACCTCCAGCACAGTAGGGCTGCCTCGGCAGCCTTCTGCCAGTTCTTCCTCCAGGAGGGATTTGATCTGGCACTGATTCAAGAACCCATGGCTTCACCAAGGGAGAGTGGCGGGCCTAAATGAAACCAAAGGTAAGTTAATTTACTGTACCTCTCTAAGGAATGTCAGAACCTGCATCCTGTTGAGGAGAGGCTTGGATTTTCTAACCCTCAACGAATTCTGCTCCAGAGATCTCACTGTGGGCACACTGACCTGGAAGAATGGAGGTATAGTGCAGAGCACAATTGTAGGCTCCGTATACTTGCCATATGATGCCAGGGAACTCCCTCCATCAAGAGACCTAGAGCTCCTGGTGGAAGAAGCACAAGCCAGACGTCAACAAACTTCTTCTAGGTTGTGACGCCAACGCCCATCACTCTGCTGGATGGGGCAGCACCAACACTAACCCTAGAGGTGAGGCACTTTTACAATTTCTTCTAAGTAGAAATTACCTTCAAGAAGTAGTACAATTACCTATTTATATGTAATAAAGGTAACCGCCCTACGTTCGCAACACGAATTAGACAAGAAGTTATTGACATAACAATCTGCACACAAGGAATACTTGGAATGGTTGATAAGTGGCACGTAAGCGAAGAGGCCTCATTATCGGATCACAGGTATATCCTCTTCAACTTGCAAGATGAGGCTGCAGAGGTCCTCTATCGTAATCCCAGGAGGACTGACTGGTTGGGATATAAGTCTGACCTTCAGTCACAGTTGGGATCGGTAGGCGGAAGGGTGCGATGCTTCACAGACATAGATCAGATAGCTTCTGACCTGCAGAATGCTATAATCAATAGCTTCCATGACAATTGCCCATTGCGACGGGGGAAGAGTCGAACCAATAGTAAGTGGTGGACTGCAGACCTCGCTCGCAAAAGGGCTAATGTCAGGAAGCTGTACAATCAATGCAAAAGGAGCCGTATCTGGGAGTCCTATCATAGAGCTCTAACAGAATACAGCCTAGCAATTAAAAAAGCAAAACAAAAGTTCCTGGAGGCAGTTTACACAGAAGGTAAATGAGTTAAGCGCGGCAGCTAGACTGCAAACGCTTGCTAGCCTCAAGTCCAACCGGTCACTTGGGATCTTTAAGGTCCCAGGGAGGTCAACACACTTCCGGGTCTAGTGATAGCCTCAAACTTCTCCTTGAGACTCACTTCCCTGATTGTATCTTTGAGAATGACGACACTGGAACGTCTGGTAATCACGAGGCAGGCTCACGGCCAAGAGCTTGTCGTGGTAGCTGGGCCATTGCCAGAAGGATTGTCACTCTCTCTAAAGCCAAATGGGCAATTTCTAAATTTGCCCCTTTCAAATCTGCAGGAGGGGATGGAATCTTTCCGGCCCTGCTTCAACAAGGGCCGGAGAATCTCCTTACCCTTCTATGTGAAACTATTCAGGGCGAGCCTAGCCTATGGGTACATACCACAAGTCTGGCGTCTCAACAGGGGTGGTCTTCATCCCTAAAAAAGGGAGAGCGGACTACTCTGTCCCTAAATCTTTTCGTCCCATCAGTTTATCTTCGTTTCTACTGAAAACATTAGAAAGACTGGTGGAGAGGCACCTGAGAAAGGGAGTTCTCTCAGACACTCCCCTTCATCGCAACCAACATGCATATACCAGCAAGGCAAATCCTGTGAATCAGCACTGCACCAATTAGTCAGTAGGATTGAGGATAGCCTGTCCGCCAAGGAATTGGCATTGTGCACCTTCATAGACATTGAAGGAGCTTTCGACAATGCCAAATTCACTGCAATGGTAAGTGGAGCACAGCGACGTGGCCTCGAGCCAGCTCTGTGCCGGTGGCTTAGGGCCATGCTGTGCTCCAGACGGATCAGGGCCGATCTCAATGAAGTATCGCTTGTGATCGCACCCACAAGGGGATGTCCTCAAGGAGGCATCCTGTCACCTCTACTGTGGAATCTAGTAGTAGATGGTCTACTTGAGGACCTTACTAACAACGGAATCTATGTCCAAGGATATGCAGAGACATAGTCCTTATGGTACAGGGAAAATACACAAATGTTGTTGTTGATATCATGAATACCAACCTTCAACATGTACACAACTGGTGTCAGGGGAGAGGGACTGAAAGTAAATCCCTCTAAGACAGTAGTTTGTACCATTCACTAGAAAAAGAACCTAGAGTCTCTTTCTAGGCTGAAAACTCGCATCCACTCAGCTGGAGTGGTCAAAGACAGTCAAATATTTAGGACTGACTCTAGACCATAAGCTTACGTGGAATGATCATCTTAATAATATCCTGCACAAAGCAAAGTGGGCGCTCATGACGTCCAGGAGACTTGCAGGAATCTCATGGGGCGTAAAACCCCATATAGCACTATGGCTTTACAAAGCAGTTGTAAGGCCTCAAATCACTTATGGTTCATTAGTCTGGTGGACAAAGGTGAATCAGGTAACTGCCAAAGCCAAGCTTGAAAGCTTACAAAGGCTTGGCACAATCTTTGTAACCGGAGCATTCAGGAGCAGTCCCTCAGCGACCCTCGAGGTGGCTTTAGGACTTCTACCTCTTGATGTTCATATAAAAGCTGAAGCGCGTAAGTCAGCTTATCGGCTGATGGTTGCTGGCTTGTGGAGGAATGGCGCGTCTAACGCGAGCCCATGGCGCCATCACTGAAGCTGTAAACCCAAGCGCTATTCTCGAAATGGTCTCCGACACAATGAGAACGGGAGTTCGTATTCAATAAGCCATTCTCTGTTGACTTCTACTCCAGAGATGAGTGGAAATCGCAAGACAACATCCAACAATAAGAAAGAGCTTTGTCTGGTACACGGATGGCTCGCTTATTAAGGGTAGAACTGGATATGGAGTGTTTAGTCAATCCCCTAGAACTGCCCTTAGCGGCAGTTTGGGTCGGAACTGCTCCATATTTCAAGCCGAAATCTATGGTATCCTAGCCTGTGCCGACCTAGGCCTCACCAGAAGGTACCAGGAAATGAACATCTGTATAATGTCAGACAGTCAGGCAGCTCTTAAAGCTCTTGACTCCAACAGCATTTCATCCAAGCTTGTGTGGGGAGTGCTTTAACACTCTCTGCAAGCTTGGATCACGCAAACTGTGTGCGTCTTGGTTGGGTACCGGGCCACACAGGCATAGGTGGCAACGAATGCGCCGACAGGCTTGCCAAAAGCGGAGCAAGCATGCCATACACCGGTCCAGAACCGAGTTGTGGTATAAGCAAGTCAGCCGCTTATCAAAGTATAAACAAATGGTCCAGGAAGACACACCGCTTGCGGTGGGCAGAGTCACCAAGGACAAGCACTCGGCAAAAGACTGCTTGCCGATTCTAGCTCCGGATTCACCAGATGGCTGATGGGGCTGGGGAGGGATCGGGTTAAGCAAGTGATTGCCTTGATCACTGGACACGGCCACTTCAGGAAACACCTAAACACTCTAGGTTTACGAAATGAGGACTCGGAGTGTAGACTCTGCAATAAGTCTGAAGAGACTGGAAAACACATAATACTGGACTGTGAGAGACTGGGAGCAAGGAGAAGGGCTCTTTTCGGTGATAAACAACCAGGCGACGAACCAGATGCTAGTATCGGGGAAAAGCTTCTTAGCCTAATTAAGGGCACGAAGATAGGCTTACCCCTCTAACATCAAAGGGGCACACAATAAGCTCAGGTTGACGTGTGAGGATCTAGGAATCCACCCCAATATCCCAAAGGAAAAAAAAAATGCAGTAAAGTCAATCGCGTTTATACCAGACAATATTTCGTGTGCTGGATAGAAAATCAATGCCTTTACGTTTTAACGTCATGACGGTATATGGAGGGCGTGTTTTCCAACCTAGTGTTATATATTACATTTTAAAGTTTCTCTTAAATACCGAAATATTTATAAAGCTAGTATTAAAATATTATGATAATTATAGAAGCACAATTGCACTATACATTTATGTTTACCTTTAGAGCAGAGTTATGATACGAAAAAGTATATTTGTATGTACATATTTCTATGACCGTATCGAAGTTACGTTTGTAAACCTTAACTGATATCAACAAGAGCTGTTATTCATGTTATTTAATTATAATTTATTATTCGTTGAGAAAACTTGTTCCAATTGAGGGAACAATGCTTCTGATGTCACTGTACTGGAAATAATGGAGTTTGAAGTCAAGATCTATTATGTAATAAATTTATCAGGCCATCCTACGAAGTAATTCTAGCCATTGTCTTTCTATGGGACAGTTCACTACGGTCCACGGGCTAAGCTGTTATGGCTATGGATAAAAAATTATCAGAATTTCTTTCCCTTTTTCTTAAGTTAAAATAAAACAGTACAAATATGTAGTAGAATATTTGCGCACAACGTACATCACTTGCAGACACACAAGTTCCAAATACTTGAGGTGATGAAGTTTGCAACAGTATTTCCCATTTACTCAGAGCCTGCATGCCTTTCTATGTAAAGTAAGTTACCATGAAAAAATGTTTTACGTGAAAAACTGATTGTAACGATATATTAGAGTGGCAAATATTTACTTTTTAAGGTATATGGACTGATAAACTCTTTATATATTTATTTATTTCTTTTGTATTTAATAAATAAGCATCAGCGAATTCTATTACACCATGACCAGGGAAATTTTCAATTCCGTCCTTCAGTCCACACAATTTACAATTAACCAATAATAAAATGGCCACTTCTGCCTTCTGTTTTTCACCATATTTATCCTACCAAGACGATCGTCATCTTTTAATGGCTTCTAGTCAGTTTTCTGTTGATGATCGTTTAATGTAGACCTATTACATTAGGTGCTTGTGTGATCATTAGGTGGATTGAGTTGTCATTCCACCCCATGTAATTTAGAGTTTAGTGAGACAGAACGCTCAGATATAATGTGTTTACCTAGATTTCAGTCATGTGTTGAAGCTGAGAGAGAGAGATTAGATTTTATATAACAGCATGGAATGTTAATGATTTCTTGTAACACTGAACAATTTTAAATGTCTGGAAAATTCTGCTTTCTTCTCAATCGTTTCACTGTCTAAAAAAATTCATTAGATATCTTTATTATAAGAACTTCTTTAAACATTTTTTAATAGTCTTATGTGAACAAACTGTCCCAAATTTATCAATTCCATTACATATCCTCTATTTCTCGGACACATAAAAACTGTTCAACTAAATTTTAATTGAAAGGAGGATAATATAATCTGGCAGAAATGGTTATTTCTTATATTTATTGTTTTAACAAGAATATCTTATTTATTAAATACCGTGTATTAGGAAAACTTTTCTAATTAATTTATTAAACGTAGGTAACACCTTAATGTAATATTTATGGTTGGATTCTCCCAAAGGTTGACGCAAGAAGCTTGATAGCGGTGCTTTATAAGCTCACTGGCTTGTCGTTCTTCACGGCCTTATTGACAGCTTTCGCTCTGATATCCCCGTGTTGATATTTATTGAGCATCCTTTATAAATAGAAAGTAAATACGTGTCAATATGGAGGTGCCTTAGAGATATTTCCCTTTAAAGGCTTCTTATATACCTATTAGTAGATAGAACGAATTATAAAATTGTTACAGTAAGTTACTCGTAAATTGTGTTTTTTATTTTAAATATAGTAAATAACATTTTTAGTTAGTAAACTATTATTTATTTCATTTTATAACTATGGAATCGTTAGTAAAAGTACTCTTTTGAAATATTGTCACTTAAACAAGGCATCATTAGTAAAAAGTTAGGAGAGCTCCTCACCAAATGTGTCATATATTTGTTATAATAGTTAGGCTGTATAACAGCCTAACTATATAAAAAAACTGCTGTATATATTTGAAACATGACATATATACTATATTACTAGAAAACTCACGTTTAGGTATGATAACATAATAGAATTAGTGATTTTAACACAGCCTTTGAATTACTCGGCATTGTGTACGGAACAATTCAAGGTAGTTCTATTGAGAGAAGACACACGCTGGTTGTTAATTAAACATGCATTCAAAGTATCTTCCCAATAATGGAAAATGTATCAGGCCTATTCATTTGTTTCACAGCTAAAAGACAACTAAATGTAACGTACCAATTGTTTAAATTTTGAATTTTAATTCAGTCAATAACTCTGCTTCACTTGTACGAATTACTTTGGTACGAACTGGCCCTTTTCCTTTTTTAAAAATAAAATTTTGGTTTTGATTATTAATTTAGTTTATACCTGCCTTTTTTTAAAACATGGTATTAGAAATTTAACAAGAGTTCTTCTAATCTTAATATCTGAAGTCATGTGCTAATCCTATTAAGTGAATCAAAAATGTGTGTGGACATATTATAATTAAAAGCAAAATTTATGAACCGATTTTCACTTATTAAACGATAGAGTGTCTATTAAATTATATAAATTCTGATTACAGCTTCCTGCACCCTTTCGCTTAGTGTAAAGTCTGAAACTTTGCTTCGGTAAAGTCATGGTCTAGACTCGTGACATGTAGAGTCTACATCCGTGTTATGAGATCGAAAAAGTTACACAAAGAAGAATTTTAACACTAAAGTTATTAAATGTTTAGACTTCTCAAACACTCATTCAACACTAATATAAGTTATTCAAGATTCCAGGAATCAAGTCAGTAGCAGTGTCTGACTTTTTACGCTGTTTGAATAAGGAGGGAAAAACAAAGGTAAACTCAATATTCTAATTGAATTAGCGCTTTTCGTGAATGGTATATCACAATAATGTTTCAATGTAGTACATTTTTAGAGTTACTTGTATGTGTTTGGTTCAATTCAAAAATTACATGATAATGTATTACGCTTATATGATATGCCACATCTTTTCACGTAATGTCGTAGGCTAAATAAATGATCAATTTGCAACTTATGAGATAAATATTAGATAAAAATAAATGAGGTAAATGTGATTCTAAAATTCATAAATATTTTAAACTTTGTTTGAGATTAATACGTATAGTAAGAGTTGTGAAGATATTATCTATGAAATCTGTCATTAAACACTTCTCAAATGGCTTCCTTCGGACAGAAAAGAATGAAAGAAAACTGCTAACTCACCAAACAACGTCACTTAGAACGATCTAAAGATGACAGAACGTTATGGCATCTCGTCATTAGGACGGATATTTAACACTTTGTTACTCCACCGTGACAGTAAGCTGAGTAAGAGGTCTGCCACTTGCATTACTAAGGAAATAATTTTCATGATATATTTAACCATATTACGAAGCAATAACAGTTTTTAAATATTTTTAATTTAACTGTCACGAACCATCAGAATCAAAGTAAATGAGCACAGAGATACTTAGTACAGCAAATGGAATTACACATAATACTATGTAGCTATATGCCTCTTAAGATATAATGTAATCTAAATAAACATGAACGCTCCACGTAAATAAAACTAAAAAGTATCTTTATGGTAGAACAGTCTACTTACCAATACCACAAAATATGTAGTGTTCATGTCCATGTTTAAAAAACATTTATGATTTATAAGTATAATTTCATATCAAATTCCTGTCTAAATTACTGAAACCCATCAATAAAACTAATAGTTATATAATAAAGTAAGTATTAAAAACATGATTAGTTTATATATACAGGGTTTTTGCTTATTTAATGTATAATTTTGTTTTAGCTTAATGCAATTAGCCATAAGTGAACTTTTAAGGATTTATTAAAAAACAGCTGATCATTTTGTGGTGGTTATTCTTAACCAAAGTTGTCAATCATCATGCCTAAAGTATTGAGTACTGAGAATAGGGCTATGTATTAGAATTGCCGCTATGAATAAGGTTTTACAATCGGTAATCGCTGTACGAAGTTGGGGATATATAAAAGGTATCAATCCATTTTTTTATTTCAAAAGCTTACCAAAACTATCATCCAAAGTTGATTAAATGTGGATGTATTATTGATAAGAAGAGACCTGGTCGTCTGTGTTTCTCTGTCACAGGTGAAAACTCTGAAGGACTGCGTTGCGTGTTTACTCGCGTCTAAATAAATGCGTGTTTCCTCAGAAACAACGCTTACTTGCTGTGGACTCTCATGGAATGTTTAGAAATCTTCAGTTAGTGGTATAATGTGTAGCCTGAACTTTGTGTGTTTATAAGGTTGTATTTATATCGTGTAATTCTAATTAAAATAAAGCTATTAAGGATCAAAAACCAGAAATATAAAAAAAATGCCAAAAGTAGCAAAAATAAACTATGTTCATATCCTCCCACTGAAAGTGGTTGGCCATTCTATTTTTTGGTCGATGAATAAACTAATTTACCTTAACATAATTTAGGAGAAACTCTGACCTATAGTTAATGCGTGGAAAAATGCAAGAAATTGTTCATATTGCAGGATGGAGCCACTCTTCACTAGCAATAACAGAAGAGGGATAAAAAGCCGTTTTGAAAACAAATGGATAAGCAAATGTGGACTTTGTAATTGGCCATCCCGACGTTTTGATCTGACTATATGCAATGTTTGTGGGATTGTGCTAAAGGCGGAAGTTTACAAAATCCGGTCAATCACTTTACGGAAACTCAAAAACTGAATGCAGTAAATGTTAACAAAAATTCCACCACTCATGCAGCAGACCTCAGTGGCATATGTCCAGCAGCGATCAGGAATTGTATTGCCAACAATGGAGTATATATTGAATTGTAGTTAAAATCATTATGTCAATCATAATTTTCACCATACAAAAGCAAATATCTTTTCAAAATATAAGATGGGTATTGATTGAACAAACACCCTGTATATATATATATATATATATATATATATATATATATATATATATATATATATATATACTAAGTAGGATTAAACAATTTATAAATACGTTGCGCAATGTATCGTGTAACAGAATGCTCAGGTTTAATGAAAAATATAAAGTCTAAGCTGATTTCATTTCTTGACAGACGGAACGAGGAAAAGTTAAACGGAAAAGAGATTTGTACCACTAAAAGCAAAAGAGAAACTGAGTCGTCCTACTCAGTGACAAGTTTCGATGGCGCTCAGCCCAATTCTAAAGTAGTGCACGCACTATTGTATAACTCATTGTTGTCAATAAAGTTTTATAAAAATTTCATATTTCAACATGAAATATTTCTGTCTAGATATATTCCCAAAAGATACAATTATTGATTCACTAAGTTATATTTCATAATAGCGCTTAAATAATGAGATACACAAAGTAACCGTAAAATGAGTTGGAAGTTTTGGAATAATTATCGTACACGTGTTAACATTTCACAAACTAAATTCTATTTATTTCAATAATTCTGTATTATCTATTCACTTGTAACACGTGGTTTATTTTTAATGCAAAAAAAGACGATTAAAATGGTCCTAGACATTACAGACATTTTTACGAATTCTAATTGTAGCGGTAAACCATTACTTTGATGGAACTGTAGAAGGAAATTGTTTTTCGCGTTAACAACCTTGGAAAGCACCTGCTAACCTCTCATTCAACAAAATTGTGATTTTCTTTGCTTGGCCATTAACAGAAAACCTACAGAAATACGCTACCTCTCTGTTTTATTCCACAACCGTTTGATCTCAGACGGTATAAAAATATACTACTATGCACCCATTATTATATTTTGCCTTTCCGGTACATCAGCACGATACCGATTCATTATTTACTTTGCCATCTTTTTCATTATATTTTCGTGCAACTAACATAAAATATTATATCCTACTTACTTTAAATATATTATAATTATACAATTTTAGAATTTTCTGTTATATTTAAACGTTCGGCTTTGAAGAGGAACTCTCTGTTACGTACAATCCTGAAAATATGTAACTGTATTTTTAGACAATTGAAGAAAATCTTGTAATTATTGTATTATTATATAATAATTATCTGAGTTTGAGTTTCTTAATAGTTGTACTATTTATTATATTATATTTAAAAAATTACACGTTCATAGACTTACGTTTTGAATCCTACGTAAAATTCCAAATTAAGTGTTAGACTGGGGCGTCTTAGCTTGTAAAATAAGGTAGTATTTATAATTAAAATTTATTTTATTAAGACAACGTAAAAGCATTAATTTTCTTTTCTATAATCCAAAATTGTTTAGTGTTGGGCAATTAATAGTAGTATAAGATTAAAAGGCCAGTTTGAGCTATAAATTCACAAAACCTGGTCTTTCTTGAAAAAAAAAAAAAGGTTCCTAGCAATATATTTATCGGCAGTAAATATGTATATGAGTATCGATCAGATATGACATGTTAAACGTATTTTTTCTACAGGCCACGTTTATTTGGTGTGTTATTGATGCTAGTCGACCGTCAGGAACATAAACAGGCAAATTACCGTGAGGTAACTAACCTACTTCTGTGTCGACTATCACATCTTATCTGACCTAGAGTGCACAGATTCGAACCTAGTAATAGAATAAAGAGAACAACCTGCTTATAATGCATTCATAATGTGACCTTAGTATTGAGAAAACATAGGTGTCTTGGCTACATATTACACGTGAATACAATCTTACCACAAACATGAACGCTTTCCATGATGGAGCCTGCAATAATCAAATTATATCACTAAATTATATTTAAATATCTGTTAGGAAATTTAATAAGATAAAACTGATATTGTATCCTAAAAATGTTTTTTATTTAATTTTATTACTAAATTCCTGTCAGTAAAAAATATAATTTATTTCATATTATCCAAAATAGTCACGCTGGAATTTAAAATGTTCTGAATGACTGAATAAACATAGCATTTATTTTGATAAAATTTCCCTGCTCATAAAAAAAAACTGCTGGTCAGCAGAGAAAATAAAATGTCTCAATGGATCCAAAGCAAATAAATTTACATTAAACACTTCCATATTTGCTTGCTACTAGTGGTTATTAAATTCTATTTTTAATTTAAATTTTAATAGAGTTGTAACTTTGTTGAATTCTAAATTTCAAGAAGCAATAATGCCGCTTAAAATGGATATGTTCTTGTTATTCAAAAAAATATAAATAAATAATCTATCCACCTAGATATAACAGTAATAGCTTCCAGATAACTCTGTTCACACTACATGTTCTTTTCCGAATTGTAATTTCAGAACGGGACTACGTAATTGGACTTGATTTTATATTTAATGTGCATATTTTTCTATAAAATCATCTATTATCTCTATATCCGAAATATATTTAACAGGTATTCTTATGAAGGTAAAAAAAATTATATATACATATTTAACATATGATTTATATTCTTACAAAAAATTAAATATAAATCAATTAATTTTAAGATGAAATGAATTTTAGGAATTTGATGCCTTAATTCGACATTAAAACAGTAAAAATAATATTTTATTAACTTCATTATACATTTTATTCTTAGTAGTTATTACTTTGAAAGGACGTCATTGTTTCGGTTATTAAAATTGGTATAAAACGTTAAAAGCTTTAAGTTAATATGTGCACAAGATATTTTTTGAAAATTAATATACGATGAGGAAATGGTGAAATAAAATTCGTCTCATACGAGTACAATTTGTACGTTTCAATTGGATTGAAAAGAGGCTGGTCTGAATAGAAGTATTAGGAAAAGGATTATACTTAAATGGCTTCATGTTTAAATATGTTAGAACTAGATCTACATAAACTTGTCTATTTTCAACAAAATTGTTTATACATAGTTTCTATACTTACGTATCTCACTAAATGAAGAACTACTCAAATCTGTTCATTTTGACTCCAAACCCTCAATACGTTTGTGTGTATTACACAGATAACAAAATTACAAAAATTAATAATTTGTAAATTAAAATGCTATATGTTTCCGGACTAATCTTTCTATCTTATTTAACTATGAATTAAATAGGTTTTTAGTAAAATAAATCTTTGAGTTTTATTATATAATTTTTAGATTTTTATTATTCGTACGTTGGATTGCGTGAATACAAGATTATATATGATTTCAGACGATACGATTATCGTTGGTATTATGAAATGAAAATTGCATTTACGATTTAAGAAATTATTATTCCCTAAGGACTTCTCATACTTATATTCATATTATACTGTTAGATAAACCTCTAATAAAATTAGTAGAATAGAAGTAATCTTTACGGTCTATGCTGTTAAGTTAAATTGAAGGGAGTCTGACAATCAAGGGCCGAGTCACGTTCTCCAGCGATCTCTGGTTGCCGATATGTCTCGCCAAGTACTCCGTCAAGCTTTCAGATCACTCAGATCACCTCTCGCGTTTTTCTGTTCAAACTCCCGTTAAAATTTCTGCCAAACACCCCTTGCACAATGTTCAATACATTTTTCACAGTTCTTTAATTTTTTGTGTTAAATTGCATATTATATTTAATGAATTGTAAACGTATTTGGTGTAAACATATTTGAAACAAATGTTTAAAGATTGTATAACGTAAAATGCAACCCAGTAAGTTGTAATGTTAAATACAATTGTAAATATTTATTTATTTATTATTATATGCTAATAATTCGTTTCATGTTGTTCTAGACTTCACTTACTTACCCGTCCTGTTAATTGTTAATAGAAAAGACTATTAATACTACTTTATATGTACCATTAAAAAAGAACAAAAAAGAACATTTAAAAAGAACATGTGTTTATTCACAAATAAATCTGCTTGCAAGTGACTGACCAGATGAAGCCTGGTTACATTCTACTTTGCATGAGATCTTGCCTACGGTATTAAGTGCCAATTTATGTTGAATACAATAAAACTGACGTTGTATATCGTTATTGGATTCCATGGAACCTACTGGGGACAGTAGGTTGGATTTATTGGATGTTAATCCTGACTTTAAGTATTTTAGATCCTTAATATCACAGTACATGAATTCTTCATAGAGTTCTCATTTACCTGTACAGACTTTGGACAAATTGATTTTTCTATCCAAATTATTTGGAAATGCGTAGTTTCTAAAAGCGCTTTTTTGTATTAAAATACAGCTAGACTTATTGCATGGGAATGGCTGATTTTTTTTATACATCATATTGGTCATTCATTGTTTTAAGAAAAGCGATTCCCTCTATATTATTTATTTTACCAGAATAATAATAAAACGGTATAAGGAGACGAGGCGATAAATTATAAAGTTAACTACACTGATTAGAGTGTTCCGGCCACGGAACGGATTGAAACCTGTCTTCTCACATCCAGAGTTCGACATCTTAAGCTGCTCGGACATCTACTCTCCGTTATTTCACACAAGTTATAGCAGTAGTGTTTTCATAGGTAATTCCAGTGTACATAAAAAGCTACGGTGTTTCCGAAAACTATAGTCATTAATTCGTTATAGTTGTAAACTTATGCTTGCACTGTAAAAACACCAACGAACCTGTATATAGTTCACAACAATATTGTGAATAGGTGGAATAGGTTTGATCCTATTATTTAACGGAGAGTTCATGGACTTTTACAGTAATGAAAAGTGAGGACAAAAAAACGAGTGCTGCATAATTATAGACCCATAAAGCAAGATGATTAGTTACTATTATATATAGTAACTATCTCTATCATTGGAATAAATGAGGTTAAATGTTTGTCTTTAAAGTAGGCAAGTTCTACTATTTAAGAATGTGTTGAAGCATTGCATTGCATGAAAGTAATATTCATGTTGACCAACTGCATATTAAAACAAAGAGTAGCAAATAAGCCCCCCACAGAAAAGGGTATGAATCTTGCCTTCGAAGCCAGTAGACACCTTATTCAACAGCATGTCCTGAAATCCTTTGTATTTTTCCTGATACATACAAACTTTCAGTGGGAAGTTTCGAACTATTTCAACGACAATAAGCAAAATGTTAGATGTAAAATATGACACATTCACTATAAATTATATCATGGATTTAAATTATGAATTCCAATATTATGTATACTTAAATAGGTTATTTAAAATCTAAGAGTTATTTGTATGTAATATATGCATTAAACAGTGAAATATAATTAAAATAATATTTTATGTTTGTTTTTATTTAAGGCCTATAATACTTGAAAATGCAAATTAAATTTGTTTAAGTTTGATGGAAAATAATAAATAAGATATTTTGTTGGTTTTCCATCGGGAGCCCAAAGCAAGAAGAATCACACTAATTAGATTCAAGTCGAGACGTTAATTAATATTAATGAAAAGGAAAACTGCTTGGCCAGAAGGGTTAGGCACTTGCGAACATCCCTTCTGCATCAATTCATAAGAATTTAAAATAAATAAACCTAATAATTTAATAATTATTTATTTCAATGTAACTTTGTAATTTACAAGTTTCCCCTAAATGTCCAACTGAATACGCGAAAGTAAATACTTACGAACAGAGTTCATCGCTGAGACGATGTGAATTTGAAGTTTAAAATTTTATAATATTTTATTAAAGACACTAATGCCGTTGACGTTAAACAAATCGTGAATATTTATTGTACTACCTAGTACTATAAAGTTTAAATACTAGATTATTTGCCTAGTAAACCATTTAGAGTTATCAGATAATACTACTCATACAAATATTTATGGTCTTAAAAAGTAAAATGAGTTTTAAACAATTCTTTATACCTAATAAGCTTAGCGTAAAAATAAATAGCTCAATGACTAATAATATATTTTTTAACATCATTTGAAAAAGTAAATTAGATGTTAAACTAAGTGGTCTCATTTTCTAACGTAGGAAATAAATTGAGCTTTAAATTTAAATTTACTTCCGTAAACTAGTACATATATGTATGCGCATGATATATTGTGAGAGCTGAAAGCCGGGTAGTAAGATAAGTCTACCACATTATAAAAACCCAATTTAATAGTGAGTTGAATCAAATTTTTCACATATTTAAAAAAGCTCATTTCCATATTGTCTAGACCCTCAATAGTATAAAAATGTTACATAATTCACAATTATTATTTTCTATTAAGACAACGATGTTATACAAATTCGGACCAAGAATAATCTAAATATCACATACATATACGTCGAGAAAAATCTGGCTTTCCCTATCATGAAAACCAAATTCCAGATATATTTTTAGATACAAATGCTTACATTTTCATAGACGTTCAGCAGTTTAGAGTCTAAAAAAAATACATTAAATCTGCAAACAGATCTTTTAAGTATCCTATTACTTTTCATTCCAATAACGATAGACTTTGACTTGTTTCAATGTATTAAGGACTAGTAACTATTTATGAAGTTTAAATATACGTACGGATATGTACGTGGTTAATTTTTACGTAATTTTAATACATTAATTCTAAATTAATTAGCTAGTTAAATTAGCTCCGGTAATTGTTTGATGCGTACATCAACAAAAACTTAATAGAGGCATCACATTTTCAGAATAAATATTATGACACTGATAAGATTAAAAAAAAAAAAAAAAAAAAAAACAGAGTACCCATGTGAGAGACTTTAGACACTACTGAATGAACATTGAAATTAATAGTATACTTTAATACAATTTCCGCTTTAAGAGATTCTAAATTGATTTCTTTTAGACTTTAAACAATGACATATGGCAACCTAATAATAGTATGAATTGTACCAACATGGCCACATTGATCACTTTAAAATACGAGGTCCATTTTGCAGTAGTTAAACGATTAAACTGTTGTAAATATGTAAGAAATAGATAGATTTATTTATAAATAAATCTGCGTAAAACCCTTCTTTGGTTTGATACCTACAGTTGAAGTTTTAAAACAAAATAAAAAGCGATTTAGACTTTTATGAAGACTTGTTATGGGTACTAAAGATGTCTCAATATAAGGAAGTGATACTAATTCTTATTTGCATTTTGTAAAATGCAACCGTAATGTTCAAGGATGAATACTAGACATTCGCTTGAATCGAAATTGAATTCCCCAGTGTTTCTAAAATCCCCAAGTTTAAAAATTTGATATCGAAGCCTCGACGACAGTTACTGACCCTCAAAGAGTTTATAATTTCATTATTTATAATTAAAATTACGTTTTTCCTTACCTTGAAAAGATCGAGCACCGTTTGGGAACAGAGAAGACCACTGACTCGGCAGTCAGGTCACGCTTAGAGGCGTTACTTACTGCCTACCAATACATCTTAGCAGGCTCTCGGCCGTCCAATACGTCACCTATAGTTGCCATAAAATGTACCATTAAAATAATTCTTAAAAACTGCAAGATAATTAATGTTTATTGCCGAATTCAATTATTCTTTAAGTGTAAACAAAGCTTGAATATTTCAGCATCACTTGTGGGGCTGAAATAATTTCATTGCCGTCTCTGTACCTATCGATGTGTCTGTCTCTCCACACGATAGCGCAATTCGCATACACGAACTTACCTATGGGATTTTAATTGTGCATTAAAGTTTCTTCTATAGATGCAGAACACTGTGCTCAATGATGTGTGTCACCGTTGGGATTTTTGTGAACGTTAGTGTGTATTTTTACATAATTTTTATTGGTAACCATGGAGGTAAAGAAAAATAGGGCGTAATTACTGTAAATGTGTAAGGAAACATCATTTTAGGGAAAGTTAGATACAATTGCAATATATAAGGAAGTGATACTAATTCTTATTTACATTTTGTCAAATGCAAACGTAATGTTCAAGGATGAATACTAGACATTCGATTGAATCGAAATTGAATTCCCCAGTGTTTCTGAAATCCCCAAGTTTTATATCCCATGAACAAACCCCATTTAGGTTGCCTGAGTTTATTTTAACATTTCTTTAATCTGCTATTTTTCGTTTTAGTCGTGGTTACAGATAAGAACAGTGTTAAAATATTCCCTAACGCTCAGTATAATTATAGAACTTAGTGTTCTTTATATAAAAATATTGCTAAATGCATAAATAAATGCACATGTCAGTTAGTTTTAGAGATATTGTTCAGAAATACTCACACATAGACGAACATAAATGAACATTTTCAGGCCCTCGAATGGTAGGCTACGATAAACCTCAGCCAATTATTATATATGTAGTAAGTTTACGTGTTTTCCTCATGAATTACTTTTAATAACAGAACATTTTATTCGTCTTTAACTGTATAAATAGGAAACACTTAATGTCACATATTTTAGTGATGTTATATTTTATTAGTATTACTATATTTCCCTCTTGTTGTAAGTATTTATCTGTCCATCTGAAGAAGCGTACAGTAATACGTAAATTGTTCTATACACAATTATGCCATTTAACATGTATCCTTGAATTTATACAGAGCGACATAACATTAAATAACATTTTCAAATTTTAGAATTTAATTTGTTCCTAGATAACAAATATACGAACAATATTTTGACTTGAATACGTCAATGTATGATGAATTATTGTAAGAATTCATCGAGCAACATTTAAATATATCTTTATTGCTTTATTTAAACTGTATATATTATATTTTAGATTAAAGTAGTTTAATATGACTTACAATTTTAAATGATATAAATATCGTGGTTTAACTAAAATGTTCGGTGAGACAATATGGAAATGGCCGAATTTTCACTATGCTCTTACACTTCCCATTAAGTTTTGAAGGCTCAGAATTATCCATCCCCTCAATTTGAATTTATCACTATCCTCAAACTATCTACATTATATTACTATCTACATCCAAATGGAATCGTGATATTCAAAAGGTCTTTGACGTGAAACTTCAGGATAGCCCTGAAATAACCTGTCTTACACCAATAAATTTAACAATTCAAACGAAAATATTTTAATAGAAAGGATTCAGCACGTTTAAATATATTTTCCTAAAACATGAAATCATTATATGTAGCTTAAAATCTTGAAATTTACATGAAACTGACAAGTGTAATAATTATCATAAAAAATAAAGTTTTATTAGGTAACTTAGTGGACGTTAAATTAGCAGCTATCAATTTCGTTATCCGGTTTAAAGTATTTAGTAGAGCACCACGTTCTGTATGTTTTAATAATCAGCTGTTTTCTTTTTAATAACACAATACTCTCATGAGAGTAATATTGAGGCTCTTGGTGTAGATACGTAGCGTATAATTTACTTCATTTTCAAATAAGTCTCATCTACGCTGTAAGTGCATTACATTAATATAACGATAAATAAATGTTTTACACATCTAAATATCAGTACGAAAATCATAAGATTATTTTAAAAATACTAATAGAGGGAAAATGTTACGGAATTTTCTAGTATGTCACTCAATTTACTATGGATGGTTAAAATACTAATATTTTGCATTATCTTTTAGTATTATAATGTCATAAAACATATTTTAGTGCTGCATACAATTATTAACAGTTAATGTAAAAAATATCTTAAACTATTTTCACCCATAACATGAAGAGCAACGAGGGTAATACAAACATTGGTACCGCTCTTTCTCTTTTATAAGAAGGAAAGACAATACGGACTGGTGGAATACAAAAATCAAACACACTCCATCGATGAACTTTTGATTACCTTTGGGATTTTCAAGTTCTTCCCTTTGTAAAGCAAATATCTCTCTGAGCCTTTAAGAATACAGAACTTTAAGAATGGTTTCTGAACATCTAAAAAAACTACTGATAAACTTAACCATTACAAATAATAAAATATGCATAATCCATTAACAATTATATTACAATTCCACTTATATATTGTTACTAAAAGTTGTTAATATTTCTGGATTAAAAGTTACTTTTAAAATTTATCATTTATCATATAATTTATATTATATCATATAATCCATAATGTTAGTATCTAGATTTGTGTAGTAATAAATCAAATATTTTTCACACTTTTAGTACTTTTTATTGCATTAAGAATAAATATATATCATACGCGACTGGTTTATAATTTTGCAATTACTGTGTCAAAAATAAACCTGCTGATCTATGTAATCAACCTACATTTTTATCCATGCACAAATACATATTCATTCAAAGTTAATATGAAGTCAGAAGGTTTGCCACATCCTTTAACAATAGCAGCTGGTTTACTAAGCCCAAACTTTATGAAGCTCTTTCTTGTTATAAAACGCCAGGTAGTCTTTGTTTTGCTGCAAGGGCGATGCTCATTATGTGGAGGAATATTTTATGAAGCAAGTGTGATAGCAATGTAAAAGCAGAGGGCTTTCTCATTCGTGCCTACGACATTATAATTTATATATTTCCCCACATATATAAAACATGTGAAACTGACTTAGTGGTTCATCAACGTCAAGCAAACACCATGAAAGAAAGAAACATGAACTTTGGTACATAAGGTTATTTTGCGCCCTATGGGGTAGTAATGAATGATTTTTCCATCCAAAATCAGACTTCCTTCTCATTGGCCCTTTAAATGTTTAAAAAAAATTCCATAAGAATGCATGGCAAGAAATACATTACCAAATAATTGAAAGAGCCTCTAAAATATAATCCAAATTTCTGTGTAAACTGTGTAAATGACAGCACAACCACATAGTTAGGTAATTTATTTTTTTACTTAATACTTTTTCTCTTTTATGGTCTTGAAGGTATTGAGTATATTAATAATAAAAACACTTAATATTTCAATATATTCTCCAAATACTTATATCGTAGACTATATACAGGTAAAAACAATTTTTATCATACAAACATATCTTTAACTTTGAAACTTAGCAAACATTTAAGTAGTATTGTTTGATGGATAATGTAATGTACGTATTAAATGCTAAATAAATATATAACTTTTAACACAGTTTTAAACACAGTAATATTAATCACCATAGCTGTTTTTGACAGAGTTATTCTTGTAGGACCTAAATATGCATATGTTCTTGATTGGAGCAATAGATCAAACTAACTGTAAGAGCAGATATATTTAATATTGGACGTAAATTGCAATTTCCGAAAGTATAAGTGTTAATACTTTTAAGATATCTTTATTTATAACTTTTTTATTTTGGAAACAAAAAAAACTAAAATATGGCACCAGAATTGCCTTTTACAGATATAAATTACGACTGCAGTAGTTACTCATCCTTACATAGCATTTTTATCAGGATAGGAAAGTAAACTCAAAATTGGAATTGGAAATATAATTCTTTGAAACAAGAATTGCTTATGTACATAAATAGACTTATTTCAACAGATTTTGACCATATTCTCTCCACATGGATCAGGATATTTTGTAGAAAGATTTCAAATTCTAGATACATTTTAAATAACTTCTAATATATAAGCGTAAGAATATAATTATGTATCTTTGTTAGAATACAGAAAGAATACATAATATTAGAAGGTATGCATTGCATTGGAGTTTTAAGGTATAAATACGGTTACGATTTAAAAAGGAGTTTGTTTATGTATAAAGCAAATATAAACGTTAGCGTGTGAAAAACGTTAAATAATAACAAACTAAAAGAAGATAAATCTCCACTAACTGCAGGTGTACCAATTACAGTGTGCTATAAAAGACAGCTAAACTTAGCTCATATTGCAAGTTTACTGCAGTTTACATCGATCATATCTACCATATCTATAACAATGACACATCATTAAGCTATCTTTCTTTCCTAATGGAAATTAAATCGTTTGAACTCAAAGAAAATATATCATACAATGCACTTAATGGAGATTGATAGTGAATACTGACAAATTTACCGTAAATTAGAGTCATGAAAAAATATGCAATTCTAATCAATTTTAGAATAGAAATTTAATATTCATATCAGCTTTATGATTTATTTCAATTGCAATGTAGTGAACAATCCTCCAAATATTTTACACTTTTACCTCAGTATTCAAATTATTTCTTTTCAAATAATTACAATCTAAGCACTTTAATAATCAATAATTTTCCATAGATGACAAAATATGAATGATTTCACATTTATAAAAACAACTAGTACTTCCTTACAGTTTATTGAAATAAAACTCCATCGTTTCGCAAGTTTGCCGTACTTAACTAGTTTAACAAACAATCGTCACTGTGTTAAGGTTCTCTTTACATATTGTTTCTATGGTTAAAGAACCTAGGTTCTTGGGTGACTTGTAAACCCCAATCATTGTAGTTAATAATACTCCTCTTTTTATTTTTTGGCAAAGAACCAATTATGGACTAACTTTTTGATTGTTAAAATCAATAATCTAACCAGACACACAAATGCTTTTGAAATATCATGAAGGAAAAAATAGACAGACAAATACCATAGGACAAATAAATTTTTATACCAGAAGAATCATCCTACTGAGTCACAATATTCAATGATGATCATCCAAATTCTATGTTTGAACACGCACCGTTATACAATATTTTTTGTTTAATTAAAATTTATTTGTTATGTAAAATTTAAGTTCTGTATATAAAATCATTTTTGAAATAGATAAAGCCACACGAAACTTTCACGAAGGAAAATAACGGGCCCATAAAACTAAGACAAGACAAACTTAATACCTTACGTAGTAAAAAGTAAGGCTTTGCACAAATGTGGATTTATATAATGACTAACGTTTAAGGTTCATAGTAAAACGTGATTTTGAAGCAATGCTTATAGATGATACGCAGAGGTCGTATTTTAAAACAATTCAGTAAATTGGAGTAAATAAAAAATCTATATATCTCTGTGAGTACATTCCATAACGTGAACTGAGGTATGTTAAGATTGTTGACGCTAATCTATGGACATTTATTTGGATGCACTTTTGACAAATATATCTCAAAATTTGGTTTTATTGTATAGTATACTATTGTGTGATATTGTATGTGTGTATATAATTCTGTTTAAATGTATTATATATACATACATACATGTAATATATATATATATATATATAAAGAATATATGTTTGTATTAATATATATGTTGTTATTGTATTCAAATTTTACGTTATTTACACCATAAAATCTGGCACTACAAATTGAAAAAATTATGATTTATAAAAAAATACCAGATGTTTACTAATTCATTGTATTGCTATTATACTTGTAGGAATAATATTATCTTCAACTAATAATACAGGATTATTATAAATACTTTTGAATTATTTACAAAATTTTTTTGTTAACTTTTTAAAAATCCTTCCGTTTTCGTTAATTTGTGAAGTTGTAATATTTTTTCGTTATTTTAAGTCAAAATACGTATTTACAATCACGTACAAGTCAACATTTTCATTCATTTTATTTTGATGGTAATTCTGTCTATTAGAAAACGTGAATCTTATGTATTTATTTCAAGTATTTTATTCAAATGTATCTAAAATATATATGTATCTTGTCATTTCTTTTACATGAGAACAATTTTGAAGCCTACTCCTATACGAGAATGTAGAAACAAAGAACTGCAATTATCACACATTAAGGAATGCTCTGGTTTATACATCTTTGTTACCAGGCAGAGATTGAGTACTATATGGAGACCACCATATCACATGGGAGTGCTTTCTCTTTGTTACACGTTATACGGTTAAAGTACGTATTTTGTTACAAAATTAGTGTGTAATTAGAAGTATGTAACATAAAATAATTTTTTTCTAGAATCTAAAAATTTTGTTTTGAAAAAATTATATTTACGCCCTCTGGTAAGAATCCCTACTTCCAATACCGTAAAATAATGCAAATGTTTATTAAACAGTTATCAGTTTATCTAAAAAAGAAAAAAGAGAGAATAAGTATTTTTTTATTTGAAAAGAAGTATAGTACTCCACATACTAATGAATTTAAACTCTGTCTTCACTGCAAGTCAGGTACCGTTTACTCAATTAAGGAGTTCAGTTTTGCATCAGGTATACTGTGAATCAAAGATAAAAACGTAAGATGTTTATAAGTATTTGTTGGTTTTAGTATTATGTTATGCATTATTCACACATTAAATGTTTACCTTTCTATTGTTAATTAATAGATTCATTAGTATAGGAACATTCATGATCTTAAATTAAGCACAATATTTCCTCTTATACGATTTGATTTGATTTGATCTTTTTTGATTTCGAAAGATCTCGAAAAGATTAAAAAATTTACATTGGAATCTTTGTGACAATTTAATAAAGATATGAAATTAAAATATTTCCAGTGCTCCAAGATTATTCAAAACTTGAATAGTTTGGCACATACGCAACACATTTTTTTAAATTAGTATATTTATAAATAGTAGCTGTTGTTTCCGATGGAAACTTATAAAAAAGTTGTGATTTATTATTAAAATGTTTGTATTGCCCTTATATTTTAAATAATTATGACCTTGAGTTATTATTTAAATAATCGGAAAAATGCAATATATTGCGACATTTTATAAAATGAAATACTTTTTTGTCATAGGTACTATATATATTATGTTCATAATCTAATCTTAATACATTAAATTTCAGTTAAAATTATGTATCAAAGAAACTACACCAAATTATGCATAGATTTAATTGCATAGATACACTAATTGCTCTCCTAGTATCTTATCTGCCGGAGATTACGCCATGTTTTGAACGCGTAGCGGGGACTATATTAGAACGTTAAGGCCATGTCAAACTGCCGTGGCGTCCGTCCATCTGCGGATGGATTTTTAAAATAATGTCTAAACTATGTTGTCAAATAGTCACATTAAATAACCGACGTGGCGCAACGTTCGTCGCGTCGGCCGCCGACTGCTGGGATATACGGCTGGAGCGATTCTTGGCCGACGTCGGCGGAAGCTACGATGGCCGCGCATGCGGATAAAGCACCTTGGTCAATTAAATCTAAAACATCGTCAAACTGTTCCTTGTTTAGCCTAAAATAAGTAAGAAATTTGTCATCATCGGCTTAAGGTCGTGCATAAAATGATGGTACTTGCCAAACATCCTTCGTTTTTTATTGACAGGATGTACCCAGTGATCTCTTTGTGCCACTGAATATAATAACACCAAATCGTCATCACTGCTGCTATTACTTAACGTAAAGTAGGGTCTCTTGGTTTCACTACAAAATAGCGGCACAGACGACATTTTATTGGGTACTGAGCTGCCACCCTCCTAGAAAGACGTGGCGTTGGCCGCGGACGCGGATGCGTGTCTGGTAGTTTGGATTCGAGACCGTCGCGGCGTACGCGCACGTTCATACTATGAAACGTTAAGTGAATTAGTTCACAATCCTTGTGTTGCTATCGTATTAGTTTTTATGCCGCATAGCCCTGCTTACTAGGCGTCTTTTCTGCTCAGCTCCCAGTGAATAGCTGTATCTAGCATTCCCATTCATTTTCCTTCCCCTGAAGCTGTAAACAATCCAATTTAAATGCCTCTTTTACCCCTTTGTAACCCTCCCAAATCCGTCCTGTTTTTTTAACTTTTTTGGTAATTTATATAATTTTCATTCCCTCTGAAAATTTTTAATTTGGTACATGTAACAAATCAATATTAAAATTATAGATTATGAACACAGTTGTTTATTTTTGAAGCATATTTGAGGAACAAAAAGTATCAATCAGTTACAGCTTAAAATGTTATATATATAAAAAATTGGAATACGTAACTAAATCCAACTCAAACAGTTACGTGATTTATGTTTCATCAACGAACAATATAGCCTTCGTCACAGTTGAGTAGCCAATAATTGAAATGCGAAGGGTTTAAGAATCTAATTTATAAATAATTATACCCGTACCACGGATGAATGAAATGCTAAGAGGATTATCATACAATATAATTTGAAACGTTCCACGTTGCTCAAATTGCAAGAATATAAATACATAAATTTATATTTTAAATCACTACACGTTAGTTTAGTTATGAAACAAACTATCGCATCATTTTCACTCGGTAAAATCACATATCGCGTATTGCTGGTATTAAATTTCCTCTAATAATTTTATCAATATTAAACGATTTAGTTTTATGTCAAAAATTTTAAATAAGGATTCGTGTAAAAGCCTAAAAACAACTATGTAATGTACCCAGAAATTCGTAGTAGTGTATCAGACTGTAAGAGGTAGCGAAGATCCGGAGATTAAGTAACTTGTAATAGCCATCAGTTTCTAAATTTTACTTTTTTAGTCTGTCTAATACAAATAAAAGTCAGTTAAATAAAAACCTTAACAACTTTAAATAGGGTTGAAATCTCCAGCTATAAGGAGATGAATGTAGAATTCACCAGAGATAAGGTGAATTTTATCTCTCAGCTGCTTTAAATTTGGGCTGGGATAATTAATCATGTAACATCATTTTTACTTCCACAAAAACTTGTAATGCAAATAATATTAAATATCTATTCAGTAAGTATTAACTTACGATTCCATTGAATTTATTGAATGTAGCTTAACCATAGTTGAGAAATATTAGTTCGTTATCCTTTAAAAATAACAGTTTTGTTTATAATTATTAAATATATTATCCAAAACTTTTAATTCATACATTCCTGAAGTATAATATAAAAATCCTTTAAATATGTACACAATGGTTCGAAATACAGTTATATTTACAAAGTAAAATTCCACAGCTTATCAAAAACTCACAAAACTCCTAATTATAGTCTTATTTGATTATTTTTCTTTACATAATTTGGAGGTAAAGTCTCTGTGTAAGAAAACAATACTGCAGAGGGACATGGGGACTATCAATCAAAGTCGATGTGTTCCAAAGCCTTGACGATCATTATTTGCCAGAACATTACACCTTTGTTTGTCGTTTTCCCTATCTCCCTGTTTGATCACATCCCTTGCTCTTATCTGTATTGAAATTTCAAAACATATAAAACGATACGTGGATTTCCAATTCCAAAAATAACCTTCTTGTGATACCAATGAAATATATTTAAAAGGTAACTAAGAACATCATAAGGTATACCTAAGAAAGATAGGTAGTTAGAAGAAAGATAGGTTTCATGTGAACTAGTACACTTGAAATTAAATATTCAAAATGCAGTTATAATTTTAAAGTGTTTCAACGTGTATATTGATGACCAAATTTTACTATGTTTTTCATGTTAGTTTAATGTATTTTGAAACTTTAAGCAATGTCAAACACAAACTAGTCTCTAAATATGTCGAGTTCTTTTAAATGCATATTTATGGCTCATATCCTAGCGGCGAAAATATTATGGTTTGAACAAAGACGTTTACAAAGTTGGAGGGGGTTTGCAGTCTTTATCGTAAAACATGAAGTTGAAAATCATAAAAGATTATTGACGCGCAATAATTAATCTTAATATTGTTTAACAAATTTTTAACAGTTGGTTAGATCACGTAAGCTTGTATCACATTTATAAAACGTTGGTATATAAATGGTGGTATGGCACATTTAACACATTTTGTAGGACTCAGTATAAAAACTTTTAAAGTTTCAAAATTGTTTAAGAATATATTGTAGTAAATGTAGAATTCCTTATTGTAAATTTACAAGCAGTTATTTGCGGCTTCAAACGCAATTTTCTAATTTGAAGGGTGTATCCTACCTATTGAAAGCAATTGTGATGTTATTCTGGAGCCCTCTGATATTTTTTAAACAACAGTAGACATATTAATATAGTAGTAGTAGTAGTAGCAGTAGTAGTAGCAGCAGTATTAGTGGTAGTTTATGTTCAACTTCGTTCATTTTGTTTTAAAACATATTTAAAAATAGGTCTCGAAAACCTAATTTGGCCAAACAGTATTAATTTACGGCTGTTTAAATTCACTTTTCGTCAGAGGTATTTCATCTCCCATATTTGAGATTATCTTTTGCCACGATGAAGAAAAATCATATCTATAAAAAGCGTTCTTTACTGCTGTTTTATTTCCCTCTCTGTTTAAAATATGTCAAGTGCCATAATTTGCCATTTTATCACAATATGTATTTACATATATATACTCACGTACGACAAAAAGTTACTGCGGAAAAATGTTTGGGCCGTTTATGTTTACTTGCGGTTTTTATTTATTAATTACTGATATATTGCTGTGCCGTCTAAGAAAATTTAAGAGTATATGGGTACTGGGTTTTGGAGACCCAATAAGATTAAAAAAAGTCATTCCCGGTCTGTATGTCTATTGACACTAAAGGGTGAATCCGGCCAAAAATGTATACAAACCTAATCTTAAAATGAATACTTCGATCAAATACCATCTATAATTGTCGCTTGTGCTTTATTGTTGAATTAGGGAAATAGTGGAACATTAATTTGTTTTACTTAATCTGCACTAAATATATCAGATAATGTCAAGGGAGTCAGTTTTGAAAATCTTATGTGCAAAACCATTACAGCTTTATTTATTAATATAATATTTCGAAATTCTTAAAAGTGTTTCTAACAAATTTGATTGTTTAAATTCGTTGGTGTTTTGAAATTTAAAAACAACTATATCTTTTCAATATAAATTAAACTACCGATTAAGCACTGTATATTTAATATAAATAGCAGATTTCTCCCCTTTTAATGAAATTCACATAAAAGTCTCAACACCTACTTTGTTTCGAGTTACTATTAATTAATTTTCTGAATATTATAAATATTTCCAAAATGCTAAATCAGTCTTTTAATCTATTTTTCTCTAAGTCAAAAAACTTTTCATCGGATATCAACGCATGTGTCTGAAATAGACTAAATCGGTTGAGCCGTTCTGGAGATTAGTTCTTAAAACACTTTTGTTTATCAATTCAGTTTTATTCATAATACTCTTAAAATGATGATCATATACGATCGTATGGAGTAATGTTTCAAAACTACCCCTAAATAACAATCCCTACAAGATTGGAGAGCCATATTCTGTAGAAAAATATTTATTTATATGCAAAGTGAAAATCTATATACATGCAAAATAATAAGTAGTAACTGTAAATAGAAAATAGTTGATTAAATACGTAAAATTGTAGGAAACTGAAATGTAACGTGGTTGGCCATAGCTTAAAAATCACTGACCCGTATTAAAAATCCTGCCCATGTTATGTTCTGCTCAACTATATCAACAGCGATTCTTTATAAAACCGAGGAGTATATCAATATATGGGTTTATTTTTATCTCTTCAGACATGAAGCTGAGAAACCTCACATATATATCCGTCTTAAAAATGCATTTGTGCTTTCTTCCGCAGTGTCAAGATATTCAGGATAGGTAAGAGCTGCCTTTTGCCAGGATACCATAAAGATAGATAACGTACTAAATCGCAGAAATGTCACCATGGAAGAAGAGAAGGTCAACTCTGTACCCTTTCTAGCCAAAGTAGGCAGCGGACAACGCTTCCTCATATCCAGGCTATCTTAACTTCAATATTAAAGCATTTTCACAACCTCTAACAGTCATCCACACAGTAGCCAAGACCTATCTATTCAGTCTTTCACCCCAATGTCGTGATATTAGTTTTTTGTGATGCAGCAGCGTTCCTGGATATCCTTTAAGTTGGCCATATAAAGTGACGCTTGGATTTGATGTATCCTGGATATAATCTACTAGCAGTTGTAACCAGTGAACCTTCCTTGGGGTAATCTATAGGTTATTCTACACAATATTTTAATAATAAAACTATGTATTATTAAAGAAAATTGTAATTGAATGCAGCATTCCATGGCAAGGCTGTCCTATTATCAACAATGCTTAAAGTTCTATAGCAGTATATACTCTTTAAAGAATAAAACCTCTCCGGAGTGTAGTAGTGCGGTAGTACAGTACAAAATAAGTTACCCAATAAATAATTATTGTTTATTACCATGAGAAATAAGATAGTACGCAGGACAAGCAAGGTTTTTTATATTTCACATATTATTCAATACAGGATAGCTAAAACCTAAAAAAGTATACAAACTGAAACAAAATGAACTCACAAAAAACAAGACACTGGAAGAAATTCTGAAAAAGCTGCCCCTGTGCTTTATCGCAATAAATATATCTTGACATATAGTATCTCATACATGTATAATATTATCGAACGACCACGGAATTCTTTTTCATTTAATCACAATTATACTTCAACAAAAGATTCTTACGTAGAATTATTGCCTTTGGGTAGTGATATTGAAATAATAATACTGAAGTGCTTTATTTGAACATATTTATATTCTTTTCATCGATGACAAATTGATCTTACCATACCGTCAGAAAATATTATTCAAATGGTAACAGCTTTTATTATTTTTATTATACATTTGGCAGACATCTGTTTACACAAATTATGAAGTGTGTAGCTATGGTTGGTGGTATGTAGGGGTTTATTTTATTTGGTTAATAAATCTCGTAATGCTTGGTTTGGAAATATAAAAACTAATATTAATTGTAGTAGTTTAAAAAGAATTTTACGTTGTAACTAGTATTTAGTTGCAATACTGTTTGATTAGTGCAAAATAAACAAAAAATAACACCAATATACAAAATATAAACATAGAGTTGTTTATGATGTCACGCATTAGCTTAATATTTTCTAAACAAATATAAATTTATCTTATTCTTTTATTAAAAATTATTTCATTTTAATTATTATTATTAAAATAAAAATATAATTTATTACACATTACTACATCTAGATAACTAATTTTATAAAAAACTACTAACAATTTGGGGATAAAACGCAAGGGGTCAAAATAAAATCGGAAAAGAGAGCATATGTCAAGTTGTACATAAAAAACTGATTCTATTACTAGAGCACAATGTCGCTAATCCTGCCTCAAAAGCTCTTAATGAAATGGCGCAAGTAATGGTTTCATAAATCTACACTGTAGTTCTTGTTGTAGACGGCTAAATATTCTTTCCTTGTCTCAAGCTGGGAAATTTTCACTTTACAAATGTATAGTGAACTGAAATCTAATTATTATAATAGTTAATAACTATTTCCTTCCAACGGACGATGGTACACAAGGTGTTCAACAAACATATTAAACATAAACAGAGATTAAGGTATACATTATATTAAGGGGTTTGTCCAGCAGATATGTATACCAAAACAACTATTCAAGGCTAATCTAGTACAAAGACAGTACTGGTATATGTTGTACCACATGTATTCTAATAAAACAAAAAACGAGATTTTTATTCTTTATATAAAAGGTATACCAATAAGTTAATTGTAACTAAACAAGATAAGTAAAAATAATGGTATATTAATAAAATATTTATAATTTTTTCAAAATTACATAAACTATTTTTATTAATAATTTGAGGATATCTAATAAATTCGTATGTAACTAATCTGTCATTTATACCTCTTAATTTAATGAAATTGATTAAAGAGTATAAAAATATGACCAAGAGGTTTTTGTTCTGGTGCAGTTGACTTACCCAGAGTGTCATCCGCAGAACACAGGGCATTCCTCAGTTTCTGCAATAAATTCTTCCTTTAAGTTTCAATGCTGTCATTATTCCTGTAGACATAGATATATATATATTTTTTCATGAATAAAAGTACAAATATTGCATACATTACAATTTTCAATGAACGTTTAAATAAACATCATAGTCATTTAGCTTATAATATGTTAGGAGTTATAGTTGCAAAGTGAGTTTAACCATGTCAATTAGAGCCGATATTTAGTCCACTACGTCATTTTCCCGAGTAAACATTTTACTGCATTCAGTAAACATTCGAGTGGGCATTTTGTTTTAGATAACAGTTCTAAAATGTCTAGGCTTCAAACAACTAACTGTAGGATTTAGTTTTAAAAAGGATTCCCCACTAAAACCACCCTACAAAATGTGTTTAAAAATAACGTACACTCAATAACAATGTTTAAAAACAATGGGTCACATGCTCAATCTTTTAATGCGCAGGATATATTTTACATTATATTCATAAAAACTTTACAATATCCTTTACAAATATATTAAAATATAGTACATAAAATATTTCCGGTTATTAATATGAACACATTTTTAAAATATATTTGTAAATTTAATCCTTAATAATATGTATTATTTGCCTAAAAAGTGTTAGAAAAAATCTATTGCATCACTAGATAAATTTAAAAAAATCATCACATAATATTTGCCTAATAACCGAAAATTACTGGCTAAACATGGAAACTAATTCACTGAATTTCATGACAAATTACGCAACAGCTAAAAATGTGAGCTAGTTATTTGTTTCAGAATCTACATTTTGGGGCTTATACTTAATCACGCATACTATTCCAGGAAACTCTTAAAAATAAGAAAGTTGTTAGGCTTTGTAACATTTTAGATTTTTAATACGCAACCTATTCCTTATTTGAATTAGATTTAAAGCTATCATTTTATACGATTTAATAAGAATACATAATGTATTTTTAAGATTTGGTAGTACTAAAAATCCTATTCTAAACATCATTGATTTTAATTGAGATTGTGTCAGATATAAGTGATAAAATAATAGCATAAAGAAGCCTCATAACATACTTCACCTAATTGAATAGTCAATGTATACCCAAAATCTTCCGTTTTCAATATGAAGAATAGTACTCGTATTAGTAGACTAAGATTCTATAAATAATACGTTGCAGACGTTTAGCAACTAATGTAAATGAATGAATTATACTAATCATTACAAGCTGTATAGTGCTAACCGTACACAACAAATTTTACTGAAATGCATATAATAGCATTGCTTATTTTTAAAACATTCAATAAACATATTCAACTTCTCAATGAAACTTTTTATAGCTAGCTCTCTTGAGTAGTCTATACTATACAATAATTGGCAGTAAGCTTTAATATGTAATAAATTGAAAAAGAGTTAATTTCAAATATAATAATAATTTTTGGTGATTTCCGTTCTTTAAGGGATGCAGTGTTTCATTCAGGGATTTACAGATAAAAATGGACTTTGTAATGTTATTGCTCAATACTTGTATACCACTGGCGTTTTACATGTGATTTTGTTTTGGACGTACTTTCTGAGACATTATTATGTATTTATTACTCATAATTTACTAATCTATGAAATAAACCTAAAATATTATACAAGACTAAATATATACTCGTCGAAAGTTGAAAATAAGGCCCCAATATTTGCCATATACCTTAACAAATGGAACTGGTTCATTGTATTGATAACAATTAATTCATTGTACTCTATAATACTGATGTTCTGCTTTTAGAGAAAGAACTAACTATTTAAAATTAAATTTATTTGTAAAGATTCTAAGTACTAAATAAGAATACAAACGTATGATCGAAATGCTCATTTAATTCTTAAGATGTCGTAAGGGCAGGTAGACAGACAGACATCTTACAATAGAAAATGACAAATTTGTCAGCCTACTGATATTCGATGATGCTCATTGTGTGAAAATGCACCATCATATAACATGTTTTTTTCTAATAATAATTTTGTTTTAATTTGCAATTTAAAGTCTACATATGACAGCTTTATCATGATAGATAACTTGCCACATAACACGTTCAGGAAATGAGAATAATGGGAAATAAAAGTGTGACAAGATATACTTTATACCCTCATGTAGTACATAGTTGGCTTTTCCTCTAATGTGGATTCACATCGATTTCACATAAGGCTTGGGGTACATGGGAGAACATGTTATTTAGGCAATGCCTATTGATGATACATGGAGGCCGTATTTTGAAACAATCTCGTAGTACAGAGGATAATCAATAATCGATATCTGTCAGTGGGTAGCACCATAAGGTATGCTGAGGGGATGTTAAGAGAGTAGACAATAATCTAATCTTTGTACGAGTATATCAATTTCCGATATTGGAGTATTTTAGTTTTAGCGAGTATAGCAAACCTCCATTCTGTTGGGGTAACGATAAAAAATTTATAGAATTTACATTTATTCTTGGCATATTTCGTCTAATATTCACTAAAACCTACCCGTAACATTAAAATTAAAGTATCGTGTTAAGTTGCAAATATACTTACTTTCAATTCCGTAAAATAACTGCTTGTTCAGAGAGTAAATTAATTTTCTCCACGAAATTTCGTTATTTCATTTGTCGGAAAAACACAGGAACGAAGTATTGTATGAAGTATAACAATAACACGCTTATTTACGTTCTATGTGTTTGTAAATATAAGTTGTATAGATGTATATTCCAAACTTTTACGAAACATTTTTAAGTTAATTAGGTCGTATACTGACAAAAGGACGTCTTTGCTTAAACCGTATTTAAAAGTTAGCATTTATTTGTTATTTAACAAAAATTTCAGTTACAGCTTAGCACTTTAAAAACTATATTTAATTTTGCTAAATGTAATGAGATAGCTTATATCTCATATGTGTTATAAAACGTATCACTTATGCCACGTGAGACAATTTAAATACTACTGTAATAGAAGATTGTAGAAACACGAAACTGTTATTACCTCACATTAAGGAGTACGCTGCATTATACGTCTTTGTTAACAGGCAGAGATTGAGTACTCTATGGAGACCACCACGTCACATGATAGTGCTTTCTCTTTGTTACACTGCCTAAGGATTTGTTTCGTATTTTGATAAATATAAATTTCAAGTAAAATGTTTAAAATAAACATCAAATAAGAAATTTTACCTAATTTTAGTAAAAGAAAGCCGAGGTATATTATAACCTAAAATATTTAAATAAAAGATTAAATATCTTTTATCTGGGTGATTTTTTGAGCATATAGAAAACTATTCAATATAAAGTCTATTTGTACTGTGAATCAAGAATCGTAAAAGCGCAAGTTCAGTTACACACTACGCATTCAGTGAATCAAATATAAAATCATAAGGTTACTAACTAGTGCTTGTTGATTTTTGTAGTAGGTAGGTTATGCAGTATACGCAAAATATATGTTTACTTTCCGATGAGTTTATTCTTGAACTTGACCAATATTTTAAAATTGGTTTCAATTTTTAGAATGAATACGTAACAAAAGCAATAACAATATAAAATTTCAGTATCGTGGTAACAAGGTAACAAATTTATTTACTCAAGATTTTATTTAATGGACTAAATTGCGAATGTGTAAATGTGTTATTAAATTTTGTTTCCTTGGGCATTGTGGAACGGCATGTTTTCCAGTAGCTGAAACAAAGAGACTAGAAATTAGCTTAATTCAACAAAACTATTCGCTCCATGACTACAATAAAATTCCAGGAAACAAGCGAGGAAAGTCAGTCTGTGATTGTAGCAAGTGAAATAACAAAGCAATATACGAAACACTAAATGCTATTATTATGACAGAAAATTGTCGAGGGGGCTTTGTATGCATTTTCCATACTGTTTAGGTACATAAATAGTTATATATTTCCTATATTGGACGAAGGAAATAGTATGATTTAGCGAACATGAATTGAGAATAAAGAATCTCTACTTTACTGTATTATGTATCACCTTTACATATGGATGTACACTTCCATAATGTAACTATTATTTACGTTAATTTTATTTTTTAGTTTTCAGTAACAATATTTATATCCATACAATTTAAAAAGCTGTACTATTTTGCAAACTTCATTGCAAAATAATGTTTCCTTTTAACCGCATTCATAGGAAAACATATGAAAGCCATGAATGACATTAATTTCAAATTAGTTCACTTTTAATTTATAATATTTACTCTAATTTACCTTTCGGCAATGGCAACAGGGCCAAGACATAGCAATGATCCTTCATGCGTACAGACAGAGTGGTGGGCTGTTATCATAAAATCTCCGTCTTATATGTTGTTTAAACACTGAGCGGTTGGTTAAAATACATTGAGTTATGCAATATATATATATATCTGTGTGTGTGCGTGCGTGCGTGTGTGCGTGTGCGTGTGTGTGCGCGCGCGCGCGCGCGCGCGTGTGTGTGTGTGTGTGTGTGTGTGAGACACGTATGTGTTACGTACGTCATATCCTTATTTGTTGACTTTTTCGTTACATGGACCTATTGTTTAATTCAATTCAATTCAAAAAAACTTTATTCAACAAAAAAAAAGTTTTTTTACATTTTTATAATTCTCCATGTGCACTCGAACGTGCGGGGCTATTATAATTTAGTTAATATACACTTTATTCTATATGGCTATATATGCAGTCTTTGTTTTACCACCATCTCCCTGTATTTTATAAGCAATTTAATTTGATAACAACAAACTATACATATATAATTACTTACAAGAAGGAATAACAATTAAATTAACAATATAACTAACATAACAATAACAATATTATTACATAACAAATAAACTTATTTATAACTCAACTGTCATAGAACTAAAGTTTAAAACATTCTAATAAATAATAAATATTTTATTGCAACCTTTCAATAAATAAGCATTAACGAATAAACAAGCCAACATTAAACAATATAACTAACATAAACAATAACAATTAATACATAACAAATAAACTTAGATATGTCAACAATCATAGAATTTAATTTAATAACATTGTAATAAATATTTTTACATTTCACAACTTTAAATAAATAAACATTAGTAACCAAACTAGCAATAGGCGTAGTTAAATAACAACAGAATAATCATTATGCATTGCAAATCATGGCTTTGATTGTCCTGTTTAGAATTGGCAATGTACTGCCCCGGACAACATTCTGAACATTTGAATATTTATTAAATATTTCTAACAATTTATAATTCAGTTTTTTTCTGGAAATTTCCCGTTTATAGAATGGCATAGCCAGAGTATTTGTAACTAATGCTCGAGTATTTCTGATAAAAACCTTACTTTCAAACATTTATTTATTTTTCACTGTAAACATTAATACAGAAAAAATATAGAGTTGCTGTAAATTTAAGATGCCTATTTCCATAAACATATGTGATACATTTTCATATCTAGTCATATTAAATATATTCCTATCAGCAAATATCTGCATTAATTGTAAGGGCATCAATATAGTAGGATAAGTTCCACCCCAGTGTACAATACCATATCTCAGAGATGACTCAAACCACGATATGTACAACATTTTAAGATACTCTGACTTTATATATTTTTTGTGAAATATAATAGATAATTTATTTTTCTTAGTTTGGTATTTAAGCTTTTTGAACGTTTAAATCCCATTTCAGTTTGCTATAGATTATTAAAACTAAGTATTTAATGTAGGTTACCAACTCAATTGAATCACATTTACAGTAATAAACACAGCTATGCTTATGACATATCACCTAAAAAACGTCTGTAGAAGCAAGTTTCCTATATGAAAAATGTATACATTTTGTTTTGTTTACATTAATTAATAACTTATTATTTGCTAACCAATGACTAATACTGTCAATATCTTTTTGTAATCGGAATTTTAACACATCAAAACTACATCCTGTACAAACAATAGCAGTATCATCAGCAAATGAGAAAAAATATTTGAATGTATCCTCAATTTTAGGAGATTATTAATGTATACAAGGAACATGAGAGGACCAAGTACTCCTTCATGCGCTATACCATATTTTAAATCACAATCATTACTCATAGTTCCATTAATCCTTACAACCTGCCTTCTACTACATGAAAAAGAAGCCAACCATTTCAAGAGAATGCCCTTCAAGACCATAGCCTTTAAATTTTTTCAACCAGAATATATGGATTAATAAAATCAAATGCACCAGCCAAATCTAAATACACTCCAACAATAAACTGATTTTGTTCAATTCCTTTAGTAATTTCACTCACATGCTGATATATAGCTAGGTCAGTTCCCTTTCCAGGTATGAATCCAAATTTATTTTGAGGAAAATAATTTATTGATCATAAAATATTCCATAAGGTTGGTTTTTAGATGGGTCTCTAATATTTTTGACAAACAGCTCAAGAGCGAAATTGGACGATAGTTCGAAGTTTCTTGTTTGTCTCCTACCTTATACAAAGGAACAATAGCAGTCTTAAGTTTAGCTGGAACAGTACCTGTCTGCAATGACACATTAAACATATGATACAAAAATGGTACAAAAATATCTATATTATTTTCTTATAGTATTAATATTTATGCTATCAATATCACTTGACTTTTTATTTCTCATATTTCTAATAATATTAAAAACATGTGCAGGTGGTATGTTAATTGGGCTTATTTCACAATTTACAACCGTAAGCTTGGGGGCACCATTACATCCTCACCAAAAATTTTCATGCCTCAAATAAGCAATGTATCCTGTGAAATATCTATTGAAATCATTAGCAATTAATTTAGGATTATCAAAGTTTACCCCTTTTTAGTCCTTCTTAGTCTATCTGGCTTTGTTTAACATTTAAAATAATGTATGTAAATTTCATACCTCTACAAATTCATAATTAGTTTTATATTACCAGTTAATAAACTATTATGACAAATTTAGGTTCTTGAAATAAAAAAATAGCAAATTTGATTTTATATTCATTGAAATGAAGATAAAGTAAATAAATCTAAATTAAGCAAGAAAAAATTATTTATTTTTCATAAAAAAATTAAATACATCACAGTTGAGTAGCCAGTAATTGAAATGCGGAGGGTTGAAAAATCTAATTTGTATTTGGTTATACGAGAACCAAAGATGAATGAAACGCTAAGAGGATTATAATATAATATAATTTGTATTTGTTGCAATTGCTCGAATTGCATTAATATAAATACAAATATCGAAATTAAAAATATCCACATGTGTATTTAGTTTTTTAACAAACTATCGGCATCATATTCAACCAAAGTAAAATGTTATACAAAGAAGTAGCAATATTAAAATACGTTGTTTATGTCAAAAATTTTATGAAAAGGATTATATAATCCCCTAAAAATTATATAAGGTACAGAGTATATCAAACTATTGTAATACTCTGTAAGGTGTAGTATGTATCCAGAGATTATGTTATATTTAATAGCGATCTCCCTCTTACTTTTAATGTTTAGTTAGTCTATTACACGTAAAAGGCTGATACACATTAATTGCTTATGTTATTAATGTTACTTAAAGGAAGTCAATGACCGTAACTATGATTGGCTTTTAACCTGTCAGTTAAATAATAGCACTATTAGAGCCTGACTCATATTTTACTAAAATATAATTTTTTTTATCATTCTTAGCCATTGAAAGTGTTAGCTGAGATAATTAATTACGTATATTTTTACTACATCAGTATTATTATGAATAATACACTGAATATAGGTTCAGCTAGTATTAGATTTATATGATTGTTTGTTCTTTAGAGTAGCTTAATCATATGTGATAAAGATTAATTCCATAATATATATTCTTTTGTAAATATTAATAAAGATCTTGTTGCGGATTTTAAGTATATTCAGTTTTTTTTATAAAGGCGTGGAAATACAGTTTATATTTAGTGAATTTCAAAAATTATAAAAAAACACAAATAATAATATTTATAGTTTTATTTGTACATATGTTTTACAAACTTTGAAGGTAAAGTATATGCGTGAGAAGACAACAATACAGAGGGATATGAGGAAGATCAATCAACGTCGCTTTGTTCCAAAACCTTGATGATCATTATTTGCCAAAACATTACATCTATGATTGTTGTTTTTGCTGTATCTCTGTTTTATATAATCCCTTATTATTATCTTTATTTACATTACAAAATATATTAAAATGAGACTTCTAATACCAGAAAGCATATTCTTCACCAATTTTAGTATGAATCAGAATTTATAGTTGGATTTAATTGTATGGCCTATTGTACTAACAATGAAAAAATTATGTACATTAAAACATCATGAGATATCCATTTCGTTATAGTCCGAAGAAAAATAGATTTTGTGCCTTTTAATAATCTTGAAATAGAATATGTTAAATTCCAGTTTAGTTTTTAATGATTTTATTTGCTTCATAAGCATTTCTCAAAACCGAAAGGTGACAAAATTAGTGGAAGTATTTTTGATGTAATACTCCGAAGCACTATAATATGTTTTTAAAACGAATGAATAACGAGGGGAAAAAGTCCAAAAAAAATTTCTTTCCTTCATAATGTATTGTGCTTTTATATCATTATGTTTTATATTTCTTAAACATACTCTCAAAACATTACAACATATGTAACATTGAATAATATTTTATTTGAAGTCTTTTCTATTATTGACTGTATTATTATTTAAGTTGACAAGAATTTTATACATTGAAATTATTTATGAACATGAAATAAGTTAATTTTGTTCAGGTATTACCATTTCAAGTGTTGAACAGTTTAGTATCAAAAAAGCAATTAGGAAGTATAGACTTTACATGGTGAGTTACCTATTACTGTTATAATAATCCTTATTGGAGATGGCACCTTTTGAAAAAAGGCAATGTTACCTTGGGAAATTATAAACATATCACTGTAAGCAGATTCTATGTAAGGGCACTCAAGAGGAAGGGCCTGAGTAAGGAAAATGGACAACAAAAACGTGGGGAATGATGGAAACGATTTCGTTCAGCCTTTACCACCTCGTCTTGGTAGTGTATTTGATGGGTCTCTTTCTTTATCTCACTAGTTAAAGCTCAGTTTGTCTTGTACGTGTATACATCTGTTTGTTTATAATACAACTGCATTATTATACTCTTATTATACATAATAATGATGATTTTGTAAACCAATAAGATGGTGCTGTTCGTTTTAAATCGTGAAACAATAATAATATGTTTTATATGTTACTTATATAATACGTTTCTAAAAGGCACTGATACTATTGTGATAAAACCCCCACTTAAAAATAGTGCTAAGTAGTCGGCAATATTTGCGTACCTAAATAGTATTAATGCAGTTAAAAAATTACCTTCACCTGGATCCCACAGCATCGAATTATTTTTTACGAAAGTAAAAGTTTTAAATGCCTCAAAGTTTAAAAACATATGACTATTCCGTGGACGAATCTTAGCTAATTACGCTCTCTTTTAGTATATAAGGGAACTGTTGTCAATATTATTATATCGAGATGAACGTATTTAAGCACTTTTTGTTTTATTATCGTTTAAAATAAAGACTTCCAGAACCTGTATGATACGTAGACTAGTACTACCATCTGTATTTAACGTTACCTAGTATATATGGGGCAATTTTTTATCATATAAACACATGTTTGTGTAAGGAGATAGTATCGTAAAACCTCATTAAATTGGGCAAGTTCGTAAGTTTTTTTTTCAATTTGTTTTATTACGTAAATATAACTCTAATTATATACCTTTAACAGGTAGTAAGCACGACACTGAAGTGGATAAAGGTACGAAAAATTGGGTTTCATTAACAAGGGAATTCTCTATGTATAAATATGGACTAATCAACAGAGATTGGCCAACTGTCATTGTTTACCATAGTTGAATGCAAACAATGACTTTTCAATGAAAACACGTCAACATATTTCGCTACAAAATTGAAACTACTAGCCTTCATTTGTGGGTGTTGTGTCAGAACATGTGACCGATTTATAAATCATACAAGTATTGCAAATTTATGATAATATAGATAAGGTAATATAGCGGGTTTCTGGAAATAATTCTGATTAATGTTATAATATGTCTTAAATTCATCCATCATCAAATACATTTTATAGTTTTACTAGTTTATTAATAGAATAAATCACTTTATTAGAATTAATAAGTAATAGAACTGGCAAACTTTCCTCGTACTTTTATACTGATGCATTTTTTCGTGAGATTTTAACTAATAGTAACTGTTTAGATAGATGTTAGAAAAATGTAGATAATAATGTACGTAGTGTATAGGCCTATATTAGGTGTTTAAATATGTACAAAAATGTTATTTTAGCTTGAATATGTGAGGATTATATGAACTTAAATCATTATTTGTTAAACTTTAACGTTATAGTAACGTGAATGTTAATGTTAGCTACATTTTAAATTCCGCTTAAAGCAGCGTGTTGTGAAATGTGACTCTTCTTGGATATTTAATACTTGAGTTTACTAGCTAGCTATGGTTTTTTTGTGTGTGTGAAAAATATACGTAATATAAAAGCGTTTAAGAAATATATTTTTTTTACAAATTTTTATAACCAACTACAAATATTGAAACAATTTTAGTAATATAAAAAATGAAACATTATAAATTAAAATTTATTCAAATATGCCTATTTTCTATCAAACTGATCATTTGCTTTTAAAAGAGTAAGGATTAAAAAATAGGGTAAAGAGAAATTGATTTAACTCAGTATTAATATAGGATAAGTTATCAAATTAAGATACTTACTCCCCAATATACATTTAAGTTATTACTTGAATAAATACAAAAATTCATATATGTTTTATTTTATTTTATCCTCATCTTGGTTCAGCCGACGTACAAACCAGCTGTAGATACGAGGCAAACACCCTCCATATTTGTGAGGCTCACGTTGGACATAAAAAGAAGGACAACCATTCGCATGCCAAACGCCTCGGTATTTTCCATACAAAAACTATTGTTTTTGTCGCATCTGCTAAACGAGAAGTGTGCGTCTTTCTTTTTGTTACGGAGCTTTCTGTGTTGACATTTCTTCATCTTGTGATAAGATGTGTGCTTCAATAATAAGAATGTATGAAAGCACAAAAAAAAATTGGAATTGGTATCACATATGTGTATGGTTTACATAAAATGTATTTACTATTGTATATTAAACATATTTTTATATAATCATTCTATATTATAAGTACATAATTTCGCCTTTAATTTGGAAACCACTAAAATGGATCAAGATAAGAATGTGTCAGAAAACATGTATCGACAATTTGCATGTCAGTTTGGCCGTCAAGAACATGATCGCTTGAGAGGCATCTGTAGTTCAACACGTTGATAACTGCTCATTGTCTGGCTGCTTAACAGCTTATAGCGGTTTTAAAAAGGCAAATATGTTTCATATAACTTTCAAAACCACATTTCCATAACGTAATTCTGAACAATAGGGAATAAAGGATGCATGTAACATCCAGTTACCATATATTTAACAAAATTAACTTACATCCAAATATTGATTTTAAAATTTGGTTGTTTTGAGAAATCATATTATATTGATTTCAAACCCAGAATCAATATATTATTTAGTATTATATTGTGAAATATGTTACGACCGTTTGTAAAAAAAGAAAAATTAACCAACAAAATATTAGTAAGTAACTAAATTTGTTTTATTATAAACAAAGAAATATAATAGCTTTTGTAAAACAAGGAATAAAATAAATCCGGTTATTTTGTATTTTATTGACGTTGATTTTTACTATAATAACAGTAAAAATTAAAAAAATAATTTACATAAATTTTATACATGCTTGTTATAAAATGCCATTAAACCTGCAATAAAAAACTAATAAGGCTTTAAATTTTTACATTTCAAATCAATCTCTAAACATTGGGTTAGATCTACATCGAATTCACAGAGAAGGTTTGTTTCTTGAATATACTACATTTTGTACAAGTATTTAGGTCATTTATAGTTAAATTTGCCTGTATTTGGGAAACACTAATTATTGTGTTCTTGAAAATTTATATTCAAAACCTTATCATTACACTTTAAGTAAATCATAAATACTTTTAGATAACATTATTTTTAATTGCATTGTCTTATTATTACATAGTTTTTGTGATAAAAATTGAAAACCTAATGAGAAAGTAAAGTGCAAAATGTTCAACATATATTAAAAAATATGTCTGGTTATTTGGTTAAATGTAATATTAGAATACTTTTTTTAAATTATAGGCGTAGCTCTAGATAAGAGGAACTAGAATTCTAAGTCAGGAATCACAACCACCATATTGTGTGTCAACTTGCAGTAACTCTAAAACATGTACGTAATACAAGGTTGTGATTGTTATATCTTCTACGGAGGTTTGATTGGAGAAAAAGAAACCCTTTCTATCAGCGGAGCTTGAATGGTTGAGAAGTAGTCTGTGCAAGGGTGGCGACTTTCCCCAGGAGAACCTGATCATTTTCGACAGTTTGTAGAACAGCTGGAACAGGAGATGGTAGGCCTCATGGTGTATTTCCGGGGTGCACAAAATGTGCTTGAGGCTTAAGTTCAGGGCAATGCGTCGCCCCACAGAAGAAGAAGAAGTATCTAAACGAAAAAACACCTAATTGGTAGTCTAAAAACTGTTCTCGAAAGGGAAAGTTTATTAAGAAAAGGACACTGCAAGAGTTTTAAACAACTGCATTTGCATAATAACAAGAAACCAAACTCTTATCTCGGCGGAGCAGTAAAGTTTAACAGGGTCTAACAAAAGCAGAAAATAATCTGTTATTTACAATGCTACTTATTGTTTTTAGCTTACATTACTTATTCAATTCATCTAAAAAATTTTACTGATGTACCAATTTCATAATATAAAAACATATAGCACTGCTCAGGTGGTATAATTTAAGTTTTTATTTTAATTATTATAACGCATATACGGCCTGTAAGTACATACAAATTATATTTATTAAATAATTTTAGTTTTTTTAAAAGAATTTAGATTAGTTTTTATAATATTAATATATTTATTAAGAATATTGTTTAAGGTACAAACCCTCCTTTTTTTACACATAACATTTTACATTTTCAAATGTAATCCAGATGTACACAATACATTATTTTCTTTGAGGAAATTCAGTTTAAAAATCAGTTCCAAAATTTACTATTCATAATATAAGAAAGCCAAAATTAAAATGATTTTTTTTTTTTTTTAGATGACCATGACACCGGTTAGATCTTGCGGATAATTATTTCTTACTGTAAACTCAGGGTCAAGTAATTATTCGGTACTTTGGTATTAACCGTACGCCAGTATTTATAGAAGAGCTTTTGTTACCTGTGACCTAAAAAAAACTGTATCATTAGAAACAGCAGAGTTTATTAGACTTGCTGCAAAATGTAGATTGCCATTATGATGGTCTGTTTTTGTTTTCTGCCTCCCAAAGGAAACGATTATATGAAGAAGCAGGTAGTCAGTACCTGTCTCTTGTTCGTTATTAGGCTATATAAATATGTAAATACAAATTCACGTATTACGAATATAAAACAGGCAACGAGCGCTGAAGTGATCTTAGCAAAACTACGGTGGTGTCAGATTGGTAACTTTCCTACCTCAGATTGTGCACCAGATCGTCCAATGTGATTTGAAGTTGCATATATTTGACGGTCTGTGACATGATCTGAGGTCAGAAATAATCGACGACCGGAAAATTATCCTGGCCAACAATGAATGCTTTGGCACCGGGCCGGTCCCGCTCTATGACTATTGTGAAAAGTATAAAAAGGTTTTAGAAATACCGTCCCTGGAGATATTATTAAAATTCAAGCTCTGATCACGTGAGAGCTTGTAAAGTTTGTTTCTAACCAAGGGATATACTAATAATATATAGAATATTAGCTAATCCTATACTAATCATGTAGCCAAATAATAATATTAGATAGGGACAGATAGACATCTTCGCATACATCAGCGTCATCACTTATATTCAGTGGCAGAAAACAAGAAACGTTTTTAACAATTACAATTTATATCCATAGTAGGTCAAATATAGTCTGTTTCTTCTTTAGAAGGCAGTATTCTTAGTACCTCGATAAGAATAACTCTTCCGAAAATAGTGGGTTTATGATAATACCACAGTACCGATTATACTTACACACAAGAATTTAGTTTAAAATGAGGGTAATCGTTATAAATGTCATATTTTACTGTTCAATATTAAAAGATAAGTACGTATATTAATATGCCACCTTGGCATATTAAGCGCATTTACGGTTCTACTTGTGACAAAACTGCCCATAAAAACAGCACACAGAAGTTACACAGCTACTTGAGGAAGTTATACTGTATAAGTTAAGCAAGTTGGGGTAACACAGTTGAAGCTTTTCTCTCACATTTACCAACGTTGAAAATCACACTGGTTTTTTTTAAAAATATACAGTTTTTATGAATCTAGTTTTCTTAGATTAGTATTAAGAGATTATTGTTAAGTTTAACTGATAGCTTACATTTTAAAGCCTAAAAATATTTTTCTTGAATTTATGGTACTGCTCAAATATTTAAATAATTTACACACTTCATCGTACTGGTTCTAAGGCAAAATTGTTAAAAATAATATGAGCTCAGCAGGAAGTCAATAAAAGAAGAAATTATGTTTTAACATGGTTGTATATTAATTAAACGGCTACTATATACAATAGAGTATCCCCGATATCAATTAGTCGATCTATATGAGAATTATAGTATATTTCACGATTAAAACACTACCAAAACATTCCGGATGATTTTAGCATATTGAGTTCACATTTAAACCGAATGGTATTCTTATAAACGTTATAAAATTATTTTCTAATGAGACAGCATATAAGAGAGAAACTTATTTGTAATTATGACACCAGTAACATACATGATTGGATGTTGGTATGACAAAGAATTTATGTTTGAGACGTGTAGAATTTTTTAATTTGTTTATCTTGTTTTTTAATAAAGATGATTTAAGAGTATAAAACTGAATTAAAGATGACTGAATTATTTCATAATATTGAAAAAAACACGATATGCACAGCGAGGTTATTTACAATCACACCCAACGTATAAAAACATTAGAAAACTTACATGGGCAAAAATATAATACAATCAAAATTTAATTTAAAACAGTTTTTTCTACAAATATATATTTATTAGATAACATAAGTCGTTTATAAAAAATAGTTTAAATATATAAAACTATAACCTGTCTCACATGTAAAATTATTGAATCTGATTAAACTTTTCTTTTAGTATTTAATGGTTTATTTTATGCTTTCAAAAGGATAGAATTAGAGGTGAAAAAATATTATTTTTATATCTCTTTTGATTTTTTCTTATGTCAAGCAATACCACAAGTATAATCTTTTTAACCTATTAGAACAGCATTAAAGGGGAATTTATCTAATATACTAACTCCACATGATAAAATTTCAGCGAATATATAAATATATAAAACACTTATGGATGATTGGAAAACGCCTGTTTATAGATTTGCAATAACAAACAGTAACCATGTGATACCGAAGAGTCGTTAGTATAACAGTCGCAACTATTATATATTCTCAAACAATTCTACAAGCGTGGAGCTGGGTGGTTCCAATCTGTATGGAAATGTGTTGATGTGTTTTTCAATTTGGAAATGGTTGGATGAATTCAACCTTAGTGTACGTTGAAAGCTGGACAATATTTGTTGATTGGTTGCAGTCAAGTATATACAATGTATAAACACAATTAAACCTAATATTTATCACACAAGTTTGATTAATTCATGCCCCTATTTACAGCAATATTTTGCCTAAATGACCTATGTAATTAAATTTGTTAATTTAAAAATATTATATATTTAATTAAAATAAACTGGCTTTTAGTAATACAATTTATTCCCACAATATAGTGATTAAGATTTAAGAGGGTTATTTTTAAAGAAATTAAATTGGTCTCAAACCACGCAAGTTTTCGTAAAGGTCAACATTGAAGAGGAGAAAAAGAAACTATAATAATATATATATAAATATATATATATTAAAAAACATTTTAGATTATATATAATATACTATAATATTATTCTAGAAAAATATTATATAACACTGACCGTCAGATACATAAATACGAGTAATAGGCATAAAACCGTTATACAAACTGGATAAGGACTCTGAAATTCACCACTTGGTTGAATCTCATTTACATTTTTTACATGTCTTGTAGTTAATTATAATTGTACGGAAATAAGAACAATATTGCCAGAGAAAAGTTTTATTTTCATATTTTTAATCCTTTATTTTCTTGCCATTAAACTTCCACCAAAACCAGCTTGATTTTCGATCTATTATCACAGAGTAATGAGGTATATACTATTATATAGTATATGCTATTATATTCCTAGGGGATTTATAATAATATACTATTACAACAACCAGACTATATGCTTATACTATGTAAATTGGATCTCGGCTTCTCTACTAGTAATTGAAGATCAACATCATGCATAGTGAAGAGGTTTTTAAAGTAATTTTTTAAGCTATTTTGTCAAACGAAAACTTCCTGGTGGTAAATAAATTTTCAATATAACTTAACATAAACTTCCTTCGCCGTTTATGCACTGCAAATCTGGCATTACTGAAACTAATAACAAATGTGAAACTAAAACGTTACAGATTTAGTTAAGTTTATATTTTACAAATGTATATAAATAAGTGGTTTATTAGTGGTCAGTATATATTGGTTTACATTTTTCTCGGATAGCTGTTTGCAAATGTTGTGTTATATAATTACACGTTGCATATATTCAAAAGACCATATGTAAGAAAACATACATATGGACATAATCAATAATAATATTATATATATATATATATTGTGTGTGTGTGTTTTTTACTCATTAGCTCTATATGTGTTCACCATATCGGATTAAATATGCATGCATCATTAATTATTCATAAATATTTTATCCGGAGATAATAAGAAAATGCGTTTTTCCTATTCAAAATCTTTGAGCTCTACATTTAAATTTATATAATAAATATTCATTGTCCATAGTAATATATTTAAAGTCACTTTATGCTATAGTTCTAAATAAACTCCCATAAAATAAGTAAATTACTAAATAATACATGAATAAAGGATATTTAAAAGTGTTAATTAATAATAAAAACCTGTTAAAAAAGAAATATTATAAGCAAACAAATTCCGATACTAATTTCCTGATTATTATCTCTCTATAGCAGTAATAAATAAATCCCTAAGGTTTATATTCATAAAAAAAGTTTAAGTAGTAAAACTAATCAAAACTTACAAAATGTACAGTACTTAAAATAGGTCAATGCAGTCTGTGTGATAGTGGTTAAATCCATTATGCAGTTGTTCTGACACTAATGTACTTGGGTCATGGGAGAGAACCATTCGGAGTTGTGGTGTATCACTTATGACTCAATGCATTCAGAGACCCTAGAGTCATATCTGAATAGCTATCCATTATTATAAGAGGCATGTAAGCTCACTTAGTCGTCCTTTTTGTATTAAAATGTGATAAAAGAATTAGGAAACCAACGAACACAAAATTCCGAAGAAGAAAGGATATGATGTTCTTGGAAACCATACAAGGAAATTTCCACTAAACCATATAAATCGTTTTTCCAAAAGCTTATGTGTTTTGTGTGCCAAAGGATGATTTTGAGTTAACACGAATTAAAATCTAGTAAAATAGATGTCTATATATTTCACCTATACAATTACCAATCAATCTATTCGGTCTATTCGGTCGGTTTTGTCTGAAATTATTTGAGAAATTTGAACACCTGTATTTTAACACTTACACACAAAAATCCTATACGTGTTTTTTTTATGTATAAGGAATTTTAATAACGCAAGGAAAAAGAAATCACAATATGCTTTTAATTTTAATTGTGATGAATGACATCTTCCTTAATATTAAAATATTTATTAATATTAATTTAACTTAAAACATAGTGCTTATATAGAAAATATTATTGATGTCGTAGCATTTAATATTCTTATGGGGATTAAATGAAAACATTAATTTACAATATAAATAGATTTTTCAACTTATTCACTTTATTACAGAAAACAACGACTCTGTCAAATGTGTTGAAAGAAATAGTTTATCTCTTTTCTAGCTGAAGGTCAAACATTTGCTAAGCCTCCACTCTTCAGAAGAGCGATTTTTCTTTGTTTGGTCACTAACCAGAAACGACACAGATAGCCCTATTTACTGTTTCCTTTCCAAACAAGTTTAACAACTACATCGAACGTCTCTAAAAGTACATTAGGGTAAGCTGAAATGATGTTTCAATTATGGAGGAGGAGCTCTTCTTATTGGAAATATCAATTTTCTAATATTTTATAAAAGAAACTCAAAAATTCTCCAATAATTTCTATATTTTAACACGAGGTCTTTTGACATCAAAGATGCCATCATCAGGTGTGAATAAACAATTTAAAACAAATATCAGCTGAGTAAAAACTTAATAAAAGATTGTATATGGATAAAAGTAAAATAGAATTAATATTAGTATATGTTACAAGTTTTCTTCAAAAAAAATTTAGTTATATTTTAAAGGAATGGTGAATTTTGAATCTGTCCATTTGAATAACACAACCATCAAAATCTGTTCGGGAAACAGCTTCTTAAATTTAATACTAATATAATAGGATGCCAAATGAATCTGGATTCCTTACACGTGTATATGAGAAGAGGGTAAGAGAAGGAAGGCTGGGAAGCAATATCCAGGGAATTGATTTTGAACAGAATTATCGTCGTCATTGGGAATCAAATTCCAATAAACAATCTTCAGTCTTCAATATTTCACACTGGTATTGCAATAACCTACATAATCAGTTATGCCACGCTTCCTACAACTTAGTTAAATAAATAGTAGGATGGCTATCAAAACTTCGGAAAATATAAAGATTCATGCAAGTAATGCCCCGCATAGTAAATAATAACCAATGCTTATTACATTCATCGAGCCGCAAAATTTTAGACGAGTTACTTGTTTACATCACTATTTCTATATCTTTGTATTTAAGAAAACAATAGAAAAATATTTTTCGAACAATTGGATTTTATTTTTTAAACAATCTAACATAGTTTAGGGACATAAGCTTAGTTTCTTCTTCTTGTCACGACATTTTGAAAAATAACCAACGCAGATTGTAATATAAGTATATGTTTATAATAGGAATAATAAGAGTATCACTCATGTTACAGCAAGCGTAATTAGTAAAAATTAATTAATTTATTGATTTTCATCATCAGGCACGGCTATTACATGCACAAGTGCAGAAGGAAAAGAATCGTTAACATAACAACAAGTAGGACTTTCTTTTGATCTCTTCAGACGAACATGACTCCAGATTCCAGGAGTCAAGTCTGAGTCAGCGTCAGATACCAGGAATGTGCATCTGCAATAAAACGAAGGTGAATTAGAGCTTAACTCAAAATTAGAAATTTTGAGTTAAGCTCTAATTTATAGATGAATCAACCCTTCCTACGAATGTTGCTGAATTATGTGTTTTAAAACTCGGTTGCTCAACCGTGCTTAGAGATCCTGTCCCATAACATCGCAGTGCACTATTTGTTTATCTGATGAGACACTGAGACTACCAGTTCACCTATTTCAGGTGTCTCTGATGTCTAAACGGTGTAAAATGTATAGTTTTGAGCTTTTTAGCTATCGAAATTCTTTGGATCTCTTCAGAAGAACATGACTCAAGATTATAGGAGTCAAGTCTGAGACAGTGTCAGATACCAGACGCTACAATAAATGAAAGGTGAACTGGAGCTTAATTCAAACCTCAAGTCAATGTATTATTAGTATAATTATACACGAGATTTGAAGTTATCACTCGTTGTACAGTTATAAAAATTCTTTGAGAAGTTCTTTTCTTCCAAATCCAAAAATGTAAAATAATAAGAATTAAAATGCATTACCTTGTATTTTTTTTATTTGCTAGGCGTTAATAAATCGTTGAAGAGGCAGGAAATATTCTAATTATGTCTGTCTATCTTTTTGTCTCTCTTCAAGATATATTAAGAACGAAACTAATCCATAGGACTTTAAATTGTCAAAAAGCTTTATTTCTATATAAAAAAATTTCGAGTTCGATGATGAGGTTTACTAAGCGTTAATAAACATGTTTTACGTTGGTCATACTAGTGACCATGATGAGTCCTATAATATTAAAAAACCAACGATTTATAACGCCTAAGTTATCTTGACTAGGCTCTGTAAGCATATAAATAGGTAGCTTACATTAAAAATGTGCTCATTATCTGAGATACGTTTTCAGTACTTGGATCTTATAAAGTTTTTTACGAGAGCTGAAATCTCTGTGACATTTGCTCAAATCATAAAATGGAATATTTAAACGTTATAACGCACTTATACTTTTGTGTTTTAACTGAAAAAATGCTTAAATACATTACAGTATTTTTGTTACACATTATTATGATTTTAGTAATAATATCTTTTGGAACTATCTGTAGCTTATCTTAGTTTTATGTGATTATTTCGATCAAGTAACAACTTTTTCAAAAGATATTGGACCGAATTTAATACAACATAGTTAAAAAAAATAGTGATCCTCTCTTATTTTGTATGATTACATCAGTATTATTAAAACAAAAAACAAGTTTGGTTGTTGATTAAAATTTTCCTGGAATATTAAAATAAAATTAATTGTAGCGAAACTGTTTCCTTCAGCTAAGCTCAGTTATACTGAGATATATTTAATTTTTCATGCTTGCTTTTGTAATGATTTCACTGTTGGAGATCATCTAATATCGGTCACAAAGCTGCAAAATAGGAATAATAAATCCCGTGAAATGATTCAAAGCTCATGCATCTGTTCACGTAGAATGATTAACTGAGAAAGGGGTTTATCTATGGACTATAACCATACACACAAATGCTAAAATGCCTTTTACTCAACCTCAAGAATGAATGTGACCAACTTGGTTTGTGTGAACTGCCAGTTTTTGTTCTCGACAGAAAGTGAATTAAATCGATATTGTAATTAAGTTTGTCGATGTGTGAAGTAGTGAAACATTTATATGATACTCACTATATAACAGCATTTGATCACTCATTAATAGTTTCTGCATTAGTTTTTAAAAAAATTATTAAAATAATTTTGAATGTATTAATATAATTTACTAAGTAGTTTTCACTCAAAGTATATATATTTTGTACAGGAAATTTGGCTTTAATGAAAATCTAATACCTAAATGATTGTTTTTTTCTCTTTACATCAAATTGTTCAACACTTCTTATCCTGTATATGGAACATCTTGGTGTACAGGAAGCTCCCGTGTTACCAATTATATCAAACTATAGCATAAATATTTCATTCAAAATATTACAAAAACATACAACTTGAACATTTTTACTGAAGTTCTGCATTTGTTTAGTGGTTAGGGTTTTTAGGTTAAATGCAACAAAAGCCTATTTCACCTAAATTCACCTGTGTCAACATATATAAAATCTTGTTATAGCAATTATAATTATACTTTTACAGGGAATTTTCAGGAGATACATGTTCTCTGTGCACGAGGGGGCTACAATTTTCGGTCCAATACTTCGTCTTGTGAGTTCGTACGTGACATGCGTTAATAGTGGACAAGTGTAACATACTCTATTCCATACACGATAAACGTTCAGGAAATGCCTCTTGAAATAAATTTCAGTAGAGATATTTACCATAGGTATTCAATATTATATGCTTCGTAATAACTAATAAAATATTTCCAATTATTTAAATGTGTGTTTTGATTGTACGAAAATACATACTTATATGTTGCAAAAAATCTTTGGATAAGTACAAGATGTACTAATAAAATTGGTCATTCAATGAACTGATTGTAAGATGGATTCTATTGAGACGTTTACTTAGCTATTCCAAAAGTGGTACCTATAAGCGATGAATGAAAAGAACGACACCTCTATGACATATGTAGATTAAAATTAACCTCATCGTAAAAACATGTCTCCAAGAAAAAAAGTGTAGAATACTAAAGTGTTGTTTTTTTAATAGAGCTGTCTTGACATATTTCTTAATAAACTTTAATGGTTCTAATATGGTGTTGTATGTTATAATAAAATGTAGTAAAGCGTATTGTACATGTATGTAGTAAACCGTTTTAACTCATAGAATTTTTGATTTTTGGCAAAATTGACAAAATATTTTTCTTAGCAAAGATTTTATGCAATTAATATGAGGGCTACGTCTGGGTTTTCATATATAATTACACCTAGATATTTTTAGTTGTCGAAGATATCAATGAGCTAGCAATCGCTGGTTGTAAGTAACCATACTAGTGAAGTAAGAGGTGGCTCGCTCATAGTGTTTAGTAATGTAGCTAAAACATTTACTTTTAATAAAGTTAATCGGTAAATAGTATCAACAGTAAGGTATATAGAATAAAAGAACAAAGAATGCATCGTTAGCCAGGTTATCTACTAATATTAGTTATATAGATTGATTTACTTGTAACAGATAGGCATGTCAATACGAGACAAAATCTCGTTCTGTCCGTATATCTGAGATTTCTGATGTACAGTTTCCGTCGTACATAAAATTCACACAAAGATTGTTATGGTTAAACAAATTTAAATTTTAAGAAACTCATTTTGATATTCCTTAATAAAAAATAAGCCCAGATTCACGCAGCACTTTTGATTAATGCTTTTATAAGGGATAATGGAAATTGGCATCAATGTTTCCGAACAAAGAAATATATTTATTTTCCCCTCTTTGTTCTCTTGTAATAATGTGTTAAAATCTACTCTATAGTGTTACTATTGTGAAATATTATTCTCGTTATCATTTAATTTTAAAATTACTTTTACATAATGACCCTCATCCTTCCATTGCAACCAGAAACGGTAAATGCGTTTTATAAGCGTTTAGGTAGGATTTCATTAAATTAGTATATATAAATGTTTTTTTTATTCATTTTAGATTAACTTATGAAATAAAATATTTATGTATTTCAATATTTTAAGTAAATAAAGTTGTGTGTTAATAGGATTTTGTAATTTTCGTTTACATACGTATTTTATTATAACATAAAAATTATCAAATTTACAGGGATATAACTATAATAGGGATTTATTTTAAACATTTTAAATATAAAAAACAGATATCTTTATTTTGCTGGATGAAGAAATGTTTTCATGAATACGTGTATTGTTATATACCTTTTTTATTTAGTTGTTTATAATTACCCTTTCTAGGGATAAGGCGGCTGATATCTCATAAGAACCAATTTTCAATTAGTTCATCTTATTACACAAGCCTATGATTAATATATTTGTAAAATACATGTGAATTGTATTTATACTGTTAGTGAAATAATAAGCAAATTAATTTAATAATAATTCATCTTTCTCTTTTCACCAAAATCAAGGTATAAATCCCAAATGATCCATATATTCTAGAAATTGAGTCTAATAGGCTTAGGGCAAACTAAAGGAATGTGTAGAGTTGGAAATAACATGAGTTAAAAATATAAATACTGCATTCAATCAGGTCAAGAGTTTGAAATTTATTATAAATAAATGCATTTTCTGAAAATTTGTTTTTTTTACAATTTTAAACCTATTAATAACAATACTACACAACAGAAGAAGCATATAAATGTTACTAAGCTATAAATTAACATTTTCAACACTAAGTTTTGTAAATAAAATCATGGATAATGTATGTATACTGAAAATATATTATTTTACAGACGAATAAAGTTCATTCCCTATAGTAGTTTTTGGAGATTACCTAAAAAATATAACCTATGAAAAAAGTGAATTAAACTCATAATTACTTCTACAAGAGGCCTTATTATAGATATATTAAAGGTAGTCACAAAATTAGAAAATAATCTTGGCGAAGATATTAAATTATTCTAAGACGATGCGACGAAAGAGATCCCAACCAAATTTCTGCAATAATAAAAAAATAAAAATAAAAAGTTACTCTTAACTTATACTTCATATAGTAAATGATAAAAATGAAATAATAGGAAAAAACTTTTACGAACAAATATTAAAAATTCACATTACATTTAATCTAAATTTATCTAAATGTGACTACATTTATGCATATTTTATTTTACTAAACACAACAAATTATTTTATGCAGATGATATTTACACGGCGAACTTATAAGCATCGTACAAATTTTTCGCTGTTTTACTAGCTTTTTGTTACACCTAAAGTCCTGTTTAATTTGATCTAGGTGACAAAACTAACCAACTATATCTAGGAAGTAATATAACAATGGTTGCTGGTTTTAAAAAGTACCACTTGAAAATTCGTTTTACTAACCCTGCAGTTGTTATGATATAGTCCTTTGCCACGTTTTAGCATGTAATATTTTAAAGTTAGAACAATCTGTGTCTTTTTTAAAAGAATTTATGATTGTCTAAGGTCTTAGAAAACTGTGGTGTTGATTTTATATTCTAAATAACAAAGTATATCTTACATAAAGGATCCAGAGTAACAGAACTGATGTACAGACAATATTCTTTGCCTGTTAGGAAACAGCGTTTTGAGCTATATTTATGTTTGATAGAGATTACAACCTTGTTATTATCCATGAAATTTATTGAAAGGTTACAAATTGTATCTTTCTGAACTTTAAATGTTTCAAATAACTTTTTATGAATTATTTATTTATTGTGTACCAGTATAAAATAAAATGCTTTCTTCATGACTAGTCGATTTGTGAAGAATAATACCCTGCAATCACAAAGGTTGTATTAACAAGGTTGGAGGGTGTAAATCCTCTATTGTTAATTTAAATGAATTGGTTCTCGTTGCTGAGTTACTTCAAAACGTTTTTAAAACAGGTCCTGAACACAGTCACCTGTTCAAATATAAAACCCAACCTTAGTGGTTTAAATTAGTTTATAGTACACCTCTTTACTTTGGCATGAGAAGTAATTTGGTGAGTGCATTACTCATTTGTGTCTACTGTTCTAGTATGTAAATGGATTCACAGATATCGTATGTTTTCATTCTAAATAGTATTATAGTGTAACAATTCATATATATTTAGCAATAAGATTGAATAGCAAAAGAGTAAGAACTGTCATCGATTTAAGTTAACGCACTGGTACCAAAGTAATGTTATAAAGGACCTACGCGATTTAGGGTTTTTAGACATTCATTTGAATTTTGTTCCTCTTCTAGTATAGTAATTATAATAACAGGTTCATTCGAACACAGTTTTTTAAATTTCGTTTAATAATAAAATATAATCACTGACATTATACAATAAAAAATTCCGTTTTAAATTGAACTGGCCTATGTTAGTATTGAAGGAGATGAATTTAAAATGTTTATAAGTATAACTTGAGATACTTTAAATTCTATGTAGATAAACGTTTGCAGGTTTAACATGTTTGTCGTTGGCTAATGCAGGGAAATGTTATTTTTGCTGGATTTTCACTTGGAATATGAAATAACAACTTAATTATATAAAATATTAATTTTTGTGTTTGGTCATTGCGGAATAACATGAATTTTAAGCCATTAACCAATATAATAATACACTAGTCTAAAGAATGATAAGATTAAATATCCCAAGTATGATAAGCTATAATGTAATGGATAATAAATTATAGTATCATATTGCTACAGAACTAGTAAATAAATAAAATTTAAACTACTTTATTTATGTTACTAAACAAAAATAACACACCGATTGTGTTACTAAATTAGTAATTTTTTATGTATTTTCTGTTACTCATTTAAATATTTTACCTGTTAGAATGTTTTTATTATTTATATTTCTATGGCACTATATCGGTAATAAAATTATGACATTTTTGGGGTAAATTTGAGTAGTCAATATATGGTTCCTGAATGGATCAATCTTATGAACTTTAACTCTATAATATAGCAAATACTTTGAAGTATATAAACAAAATTTAGAGCATACAGCTGAAAGAGTGTTATTTTTATGTGGTAAAATATGCTTTAATTGTTTATTGTAAATCAATAAATTTTCAATGAACTGATACATTAAAATTTGAATCCAAATTTTATTTACAATCCTTTGAGTTTTTTCTGTATAACGACTATATACTTTAAATAAACAAACTTTTTTAAATACATTATTTTTAAATTAATACTAATAAAAAACAAAACTAAACCATATTCATTATTGGATACGGAAATCAAATTTGCTTGATAATACTCTTAATATTGAACGTTACAGCAAAAATTATGATATTAAACGGGCTTAATATTTAATAAGGCAACCGACACTATTAACTGGTAAAAATTGACATATTTTGAAATGTACGTTTGAAAATAGTTTACGTTTCTAGTGAAAATTTACCAACGTATTTATCATGTATTTATGAGTAATATAAGAGAAAATAGGGTAGCTTTTGCTAACGAAAATTATCCTTTATTAAAAGTGTTATTGTTTTTAGGTTTTTAAAAATGTTTTATTTAAATAAAAAAAACTATTACTGAATGTAAATAACTTTATGTGTTATGAAGGAAATACTATGTTCTTGAAACATAAATGCACGAATGTTTCGACAAAGATACAAATGTATTAAATAATTCGCTTTAAATAATAAAAATAAAATTTATTAAAGCTATTTATTGGTGGGATTTTAACCCATGAAAAAGTTATAATTTAATGTTTAAAGGTTAAGTAAGTAATGTTAATAATCTTGTGCATTTAATGTTATTGAAACTTTGAGGGAACGTAACATTGGCTCAGCCCGTTAAAGTTCTATATTTATTGAACATTACTTTACATTAGTTGCAAGCAATAAATAGTTTATATTTAAATCTAAAACAACATTTTCTACAGCTAGGTGTTACAGATAACTAAAAAGTTACAAAAAAAATTAAAAGGGATTGGTTTTTTTATTATTAGATATGATAGAAGTTATATAAAAAATGTTGTATATATATATATATATATATATATATGTATATATATATATATATATATATATATATATATATATCTTCTGTATGTGCTGTATTATAGTGCCTTTTATAGTATACATGAATATTCCTATACTATTATTATACATATATTTATAATTTTACACTAAGCAATTTTTAGAACATAAAACATATTATATTATTTATAAAATCTAACATGTAAATAGTTAAAAACTAGGTTATTACAAGGCATACAGTAAACAATGAGTTCAAATTTGTTTAGGTAAAATAAAAAAGTACTTAATTTGATGTGACAGTTATAATTCCTAAAAGATCACTTTTAATTACATTTTTATTGAATTATCAGAAAATCTATATCAGATTGCTGAGAATTTACTCAAAATCTTTCTAAGCCTCTAATTTCGTATTTCGGTTTCAAAAGTAAGAAGATATTGTATCAAACTTTGTTGTAGAAATTGTTACATAATTATTATAAAACCGATTTTACTTGTTAACGGTCTTGTCTTATAAATGGAATTTTTTCAAAATTATGCTTGAAAATATTGCTTGAAATTATGATAGATAAAATTCCTATCCTAGAAATAATTTGTTATTTTTACTTAAAAAATATTTAGCACTTAAAACATAAATTTATATTTAATTATTATCCATTCTGTATGTATTCCATATTTTCCAAATCAACACAAGACGTGGTATATCTGAAAAGGTTTTGGATTTTATACTATGATATTACTACACAATTGTATTCAGGTAAACGCATATAGTACTATTTAAAACTATTTAATTATGAGACATTTAAATATATGCATATTACACATAGTTTCATTTCCGAAAAGTGATTACGTATAAGACATGAGTTAAAATTTGATACCATTCACTTTCATTCCTATTGACCTTTACGAAAAACTTGAATAGGTACTATTATATAAGATTTAGGAGTTTTTAAAATCATTATATATTGAGGGGATAGAAAAATTGTTGTATCTATGAATGTTTTTTTTCGCAGGATATTTAAGGTAAAACTGAACAATAAACTGGAAAATTTACATCAAAACTATTTATACGTAGATAATAGAAATTCTGATGAAATTTTGGAACTTGAGAAATGGTATGTGTATCTGTGCCATCTTACTGAAGGTTATAGAAGCCAAACACTCCATAGGCTTGTACATTTCCTGTTTTTTTTTTTTTTGCCTGGTGACTGGAAAAATCTCTAATCCGCCTAGTTTTATAAACGAAGACTGCTATGCAACATGTAGTGTGATGTACTCTTACTTTGCTTACATGTATAATATCTATGAAGGAGATTCAATGGGACATATTATAAAATATAGGGAAAGCTTAATATAGAGATATTAGTAATCAACTTAAATGTTAAATTAGATTAAATTTGTCCTCTTACATTACCGTTTTCATTGATATTAGTTTAGTTCTGATGCCCGTTATAATTTGTTGGAATAATATATTCATGAGGTCCTTTATAACATAAATCTACATTTTGGGATAGAAATTAAGACAACAGGGCACTGGAATTTCAGTTAAAATCATCATATCATCTGCATAAACATACGGAAGTCTACTAATGCTCGTTGAATGAAAGAGCACTTTCACCAAACCCTCGTGGGAACTGTCAAATGTGTTATTGTTCGCTTTCTCAAAGTATATGTAGGGAGGAATTATTTATTATAATAATTGAGGTTCACTGTTTCTTTATCAAATATTGTTTTCAATAAAAAATCTATAACCTTTAAAAACTCTAAAGAGAGATAATAGTCACTATAATAATTACAAGGCTAAGTGATATAATAATGTATGCATAAATTATATGTATTTTTCATATTTTGGCTATATAATAGCTCATATTGAACTTATTAAAAGCTTATTGCCTTATTACATCATTTATAATTTCCAGTGAAAATAAATTCCTTTCTCCACGCTGCATTTTCCATCTCTGTTCTCTATCCTATCTAACTCGTCATAGTTATTCTTAAAATAATACTTCACATTATTTCTAATGATTTACATTCTTTACTTAAAATAAATATAAAGAATATTGGTGATATCAACGGTGTTGTTAGTAAAACTAGAATCAAGTTGTGAAGTTAACTGGATTGAACTACATTGTACAATGGAAATTTTACTATTGACAGATGCACAAAGAGGAAAAATGGAGCACTGAAAAAAATTATTCATTTCCATCTATCATATGGAACGGCGTGGGAAGTATTGCTACTGAAATTGTACAATCTTGTTTATATAAATTTTTAGATCAAACATGCTTTACTAACTTAAGTCCTTCTGACTCTTAACCTTTATGTGAAGAAACAAATGTTGTTGATATAATATTATATAATAAACAAATACATATTGATGTTTATATAAAACTGTTAAATATGTGGGTGTTATACAAAATTAATTAGGTATACAGGATATATTTCACTCGGGAGTCATGAAATTAAATTTCATTAAAATTGATAAGTATCGTTAAAACTATGCGGTGTACGTTCCACTGGGATGATATGGTAGTCATGTACATGTCACTTTCGGTCCTTAGTCATACAGCAACATGTTACTTTACGTAAAATGACCTGCGTTAGTTAAATAATTGATAAGCACACCTAAATCCTTGAATGGCCTTCATTGTTTAAAAAATAAATTGTGTAGGATATAAATTTTATGAAAATTAGTGATATTATCTCATAAGATCTGACGGATTATAGTTCTTAGAATAACTTTCCTGTATAGGACGCGCTTTATCCATGTTCATTGAAATTTATGCCAAAAATAATATGTAAAGAATAAATATATTGTTCAACCCAGTCCAAACAGCCTAGGACACATTCTTTTCGACAAGAGCAGTTTGCCATATATTTATGATGATATAATCCAATGACATAAATTGTTTAAAATCATATTTAAATTTATATAATAGACGTAGGTAGAATTGTCGTTGTGTTTTGTATTTGTAACTAAAAGTATTAATTGACTAAATAAGTGCAAAACTATTTAAAATTTAACTCTGAAGATTCTGGTAAAATCAAATGAGTTCCTAATATTTTGAAGCACTGTATAATTTTTAAACTTTTTTAAACAGAATACTTAATCTAAAAATTGTTGAAATTCTTGCAATATATTATGATTTTAAATTATTTAAAAACGTGTTAGTATAAAATGATGGTATGAAAGTACTACATGTTTGCTGTAACAGGACATCAGATTGTGAGAGTACTAATACATCACTGGCTGCCAATACCAATAAATCGTTTGTGTCCTGTCTCTTCTACATTCAATCAATTTAGAACATCAATCCAGTTCAGAAACACAGAATTATACCTTTTAATAAACTTCTTCAAATAGTTTTTATTGACTTATCAATATTATCAATTTATATAAGCAGTACCGATAAATAAATGAGGTGAACAGAAAAATTGTGGTATTTCATTATAACATGTACATAAATAGTTACATCGTTATGTTTGTTTAAGTCGAACATAAAAGGCAACCAATTTCCTTGCAAAGGGTAACAAGATATTGAAATTCGTTATATTATATTTCTATTTGTGTCTTTCCCTCCTGTAGTGTAGGCTATTTTTGGATTTACATCTCATGGAATTTACTAGATTGCATACATTGTGTATTAATAATATAAATATATCACTAAATGCTGTATTATTTTTTACTGTTTAAAATTAAAGTTGCTTAATTAAACTGTAAATCATTTTAGTTCATAAATATCTAGATCGTGCTGTAACTTAATACAATATTTTATTCTAATCCTACTATATTATATTGTGCAGACCCGTATAATGACGTATACAGTTTAATCCGGACACAAGCAAGGGTACCGACGATTTTATAAATAAATAGGAAACTTAACAGAATATGCATATTTGTTTTTAAATCTTTAGAAAAAAATATTTTATTTTATAATTCTTATTTCACAAATTTTGCTGAACTTATTTCTATTACAATAAAACATGAAAAGATTATAAGGATATTACATTCCAGGATTATGAAATGTCTAAGAATATTATTACAAAACGTAAATTTTATGAACGCAACGTGAGCTTCAAAATTTGTGAATTATTGTAAAAAGAATTTATGTCGTGATAAGTTTGATCTTATATTTTATTAAGACCGTTTATATTTCTATTATCCTACCTAGTAAGGAATCCTGTGTAAGTGTTAGACTACAGAACATAAAACATAACATATGTTTTAAAACATAATGCTTTAGAGTGTTCTATAAAAAAATTCAACTTTGTGAGGAACTATTTTGGCTTGAAAAATCTTTGTTAAACCGATCTTGTACATATTATCTCAAATCTGATTTCGTAGAAATGTTTCCGAGCAAAGAAAACTATCATATTAACAAAATTACAAGTTGCGCATTCTATATTTTATTTATATAAGGTCTCAATGAGATATATTTATTGAATAAAAAGCATTTAAACCCTATCATAAACGGCTTTTAATCTTTAAAAAAATTTATTCATACTTTTTTTTTGTTTAAAAAAAAACCTGTTTTAAAAAAACATTTTTTATAGCAATCGTGGTATGTTATAAATAATGATATTTAAAGTACCAATATTATTTTTTTTTTACCAATACTGTATCGTATATCAATTCAAAGATCTTTGTAATATAACTAAATATTACCAATTAAAAATGGAACTGTAATAAACAAAATAAAAATTCATTATAAACGTTAATAAAGGGTCCCAATGTTTGCCATACCCTTTAAACATTGAGAGCTGATTTACTGGGCCCAAACTTTATGAAGCTCTTTCTTGTTATGAAACGCCAGGTAGTCTTTGTTGTGCTGCAAGAGCCACGCTCATTACGCGGAAGAATATTTTATGAGGCTAGTGTTATACAAATGTAAGAAATAGAGCTTATACATGCGGGCTTTCGTTATTATCATCTATATTAAAAATCTATATAACACCTTTACGTACGCTATGTTTTAGTACTTTTTTAATTTACACTCAAACATTGCCATTTAAACCTAGTTCTTTTGGTCCAGAAGTGCTTATACGTTCGAAAAAAACTACAATAAATATCCATTTACCTTAACATATGAATCTATAACCTATACACGCTGATATAATTTGCATCTGTAATAGTATAATTCCGTTTATGTTCAATACAAACTCACATAATATTCTGAAGATCAAAAGTACTTCGGGATTGGGATTTTTCTATAAAGGCCAAAATTATTACATTTTTAATGAAATAGTTTGGGCTATTCAATCAAATTATAAAATGAAAAGAATTGTGGAGAGATACAGAGCTATTCTAATAAAACTAATAATTAATAACTATTACGTTAGAGCTTCAGGGCCCAATAGAGCTATATTTATACTTAAATCTAAAATGGCCTGAGGGTGGGAATATCGTTCAGTGACTTTGACTTCTTTCTAGGAGTGTGTATAATACACTTCGAAGGGATTATTTCAATGGTGTATGTAATTTTAAATATAAAATTGAGTTTTAAACTGCGGATAGCTTTGTATTTTCATAAAAAAACATTTTTAACTGCATGTTATATATCAATTATTTAGCATAAAAATATGAGTTTTAGAAACGTTTACAAAAATTACGTAAAAGCAGTCTTACAGGATGGAGGTAGCTAATTGTTCTTGAATAGACGTAAGAGAACTATAATGAGAAAGCAAATAATAACTAGTCATTTTAAAATATAAAAAAAACATTATTTTAACTTACCCATCGAATGATACGTATATACTTCCACTTTAATATGGATAACTTTTTAATGTATCCGTGTGTGGCGTTATTGTATGGACACTATGAACAATCCACAAAGGGTACTACATAAGAGATTTTAAATAAGTGCAATTGTATGTTGTTTGGCCAGGTCAATTCTTACCTTAAACTCATTTACGCTACTGAATCGTAAATAAAATGTGTTGAATTGACAATCCAGTTATTGTATACATTTTTTGTTAGTCTGAAGATTTTACATTTAAAAATTAAACATTCAATCTTCAAGATTGGTCTGACAATCAATAGTATATTCTTATAAATAAACACCTACAACAAGTTTCTAATTAAAGAATTGTCCAGAATTTTTATCTATTAGATAGCTGTACTACGATTTAAATTAATAATATCAGTGTTTGTTTGTAAGCAATGAATTACAATTCATGGTACTATTGGTATAATGTTCAAAAGAAATCTTGAACTATACAAAATACGTAACACTATAATGTATAATCAGATTCGTGTTAATACGTATGAAAACTAGGAAAAGTCTTAATTTCCTTGTCTAATATAAACGCACTTAAAAGTGTTCAACCTAATATAAACCTATGCAGATTTAGTGAATAGTATTTTTATTTTAACTAATATTCCACAGTTATAACATATTTCAGCACAATAAATAAACTCATGTGAAAACACATTAGTTTTAAATTATGCAATAGTTTTATCACCCAATTTATGCTTATAATAATTCAATTTCTCTATATTATTTTCAGTTTCATTAAAATTTGGAACAAAGTATACACACATCTTAAGACAACATCAGTAAGTGTGCTGTTAGTTGAATGAAATTAATTGGCTTTAGTGACGCCTATCCCTCTTTGTTGCTGAAAAGTGTCATGTCTGTCTGTCTGTCATTCTGTCTGCACGATATCGCTAAAACGAAACGACCTGTATACTTGAAATTGAGCATTACGCTTCATATCTATATGACTAAAACTGAGTTCGATGATGGTACATGTCACTCACGAGATTTAGGTAAACGTTAGTGAATATTTTTATATTTTCCTCATGGTAACCATTGATGGTAACAAAAAACAGCAGATAAATATTTTTTTTTATTAAATAACACATACAATGAAATGAATTCAAATATGTGTTTTTTATTAATATATGAAGCCGAATTTATCTATCACATATAATAATTTTATAATTATTTTCACTATAGAGCTTTAAATTAATACTAGTATGAAACTTAATTTGAGAAAAACTCTCATGTGACTAAATATTTTATGCATAAACCTAAATTTGGCGTGAAACTTCATGCTATAAGATTTAGTTACGTAATGTGTTATTTTAGAGTAAATCTATTTGTGCATGATTGTTTGTCTAACCGTCCGCAGCACATATCGAGCATGAGAAGAGGCATAGTTTTGAAATCGTACCTGCAACCTCAGCGAAAGCCTGATACGACTCCTCGTGTTGGGTACTTTTACCACGTTTATATGTTAATGCGAACTTTATTGATCTTATCCACACGGATGAATGTATCATTGGCAAAGACATGGCCCTAGATAGAAGACTAAAAATCGTTACAAGCGCTGCATATTTTATTGGTTTCATTGTTTATTGGGTAAAGTATCTCTCCCTGATGTTTCAGACATAATCCGTTAGCAAATTTTTTATATCATGTTTGTACATGACTTACAAATATATACGCTCGTGTTAAAGAAAATTGCTGAGTCACAATACACATTATTATGCATCGTACTAAAGATTTTATAAAAACCATGTAATATTCTTGATGTTATTTATTAATTTATTAATTACTGTACTAAAATAAGTTCATTGTTTTGATGGGATAGTTTAAAATTTAGTAAATATTTGATTGTACCACATTAAAAACATGTATATATGTATTATATATAATGTATATTGGGCTATCTGATAAAAAGGAACACTTACATTTAGAACGAAACGTGAAACACTCTCAAGTAAAAGTGATTGTTTTTAATAACCACTAAATTATTTATTTTGCTCTATTGCATTTAAAGTAAATAAACATCTTAACAAGTTATGAATTAAAATATTATTTGTTTTTTCAGGTTAATAAATGTTCGAGGAATAAAAGTAATTGTTATGCAATTTTTGGAACAAAAGTTTTCAAGTATATTTTGGATATTGGGAAGGTAAAACTATTGCTTTGGACTTTTCTAAAAGGTAAGTACACACAACAAGATCACCATAATTTTCGTATAGTGTATGTAAATGTAACTTAAAATAAATAATCGAAATTATGATATAAATTACTCTTTGGAATCAGTGCGAGCCTCGGGAAAGAACACTTCTTCGAGATAGTACCTAAATTCGAGCTCAGATCACGTGTGTGCTCGTTTCCACAATACCCAATGTTTGATCAACGTGATCTCACGTTAGAAACGCTGCTTACCTGGAGACCAACCGTCCTACTTTTAAGGATGCAATTAATAATTTTCTAACATAATTAAAATAAAAAAATAAACGAAATTTATTACAAAATATCATAATAATAGAACATTAAAGAGCATTTAATATGAGGGAGGATACAAACTTGGTGGCTGTTATTTGGAAAGTTTCAGTCGGTCCGGTGTCTAAAAGAACGAAAAACTGTGTATCGTCAAATAGAGTAAGAAAATCACGTTTTTAAAATCTTTATATCGAACTAAAAACGACACAATTTTAGATTGCTCACAGTAACTCTTCAAACAACACCCACTGCGCATATACTTCACATGAAAAGCCTCATATATTTCTTGACGATAAAAAAAAAAACATGAATACAAGATGTCTAATGATGACAACAAAACATAATGAACAGGGGTCTTTATTTTTAAATGTACTAAGCAGTAAAATCTGATTGAAACTAGTAAACGTAATTTAATAACGAGATGCGAAGATAAGATGCGCATTGGTAGCAAATGTTGCAAACATTTGTAGAATGATTTCCGTGGATAAAAAAACGTTAACATAGAGGTGGACCCTAAGGATTAAAATCATATCAATCGTAACAACTGTTGTAAATATGTTGACTACAAAGATTAATTTAATTTTTCTCCCACAAATGCCTACCTCTCCTTAGATTATTATTTTCTCCACCTATAATCAATAATTCCTCTCGGTCCCCTTTATTGTTGGAATATTAAAGAGATAACCTAATGTTTCAAAAATTATTTGCAGTTATTGTGCAATTATAGATCATCAACCCGCCTAAATATTGTTTATGGAAATAAAAACGTATTAAACATAAGAGAAATTGATAAAAATTGTTTTAGATCGATATACCGAGGCTAGCTAACGTGGCTAAAGTGACTTAGGGCCAAGTAATTAAACACAACTAAAATATTCATAAAGTAATCAAAGCATCCTTTGACATAAACAAACAAAAAATCACCAAATAATAAGAATTTGGTGAAGAGAAAATTTGGAAAATAGGTAAGAACATGGTAAAGATTTCAAAAATTTGCAACTAAAAAAGCAAATTAATAAGTTTATTTGTGAACGATAAATATATTTTCATTGTAAAAATATCATAATAATCTCCTATTTATATATTTTATTTGTTCAGTGTTTCACAAACTTCAGAGATAAACCGGCTGGCAGTGAAAAACAACACAGAGGGACACGAGGAAGATCAATCAAAGACACCGTGATCTAAACCCTTGACGATACCTTTGCTACATTTTTACACTTTTTTTGTCGCTTTATTCCTATTTCTATCACCTCCTTTTGTTCTGATTGTTCTTTATATTTTAAAACAAAATAAAACGAAACATTGATTTGTTTATGCTGGAGACAGAAGTCTTGAGAAAAATTCTATATCGGCATCTTGTTTTAAATGAAATGTATGAATTGGATGTTACCTATGAAAAAAACCGTGTAAGATAAATAATAACTGGAAACTTTAACAAAACAAGATGGTCAAGCATATCTTGGAACTTGATAATGTTAGATTAAATCGATAAATTTTATACCGTTTTTATTTTCTAAGATTGAAGTTAGAAAACACAATAAATTGATATAAGAAGTCTCGAAAACTGTGGCCAATTAAGCACAATTAAAGGAACTATTTGTTATTCCAAAAGTGATGTATTTTCAAACAGTTTTGAATCAGATTTTAAATTTGGTGTTGTTTTGAAGCAGCTGGAAATTTATCTCATTTTGGATTAGGATTTTTTGAAAAATGTTACTATTCCGATCTATAAAGGAGGATTTTATCTAAGATTTATAAAGAGCAGAAGACGAATGAATGTGATTCTGAAGACTGCAACTGGAAATGTTATGCCTGTTGATGGAAAAAAAATAACAATTACAGATTTTTTTATTAGAGTTCCAATGATTGATTATAAAACCACGAGTAAAATTAGGTTGATTGATGAACAATTACAAAAAGTCAAAAAATTATGTTTAATTTTCTAGATTGGCAATGTATTGAACAAAAAGGTATTTCCGGAACAACTTATTCGTTCGATATTACAAATATTTATAGAAATATATTCAATCCCAAGTTCATTATGTTGGGTTTTCATCAAAACAGATAGACAGAATAATAAAAGAAAAAAATCCTTCAAAGTTTGATAGTTTGAATGTAAAAAATATCAACTATGAGTAAAATTTTTTTTATATCAAACTATGAGTAAAATTGAATGGTTCTTATTATCCAGATGAATTACAAAATTTAAACATTTCAGGAGGTCTTTTCAGAATCATGTATCAGATTTATCAAGATTTTAAGAAAGTTTACTGTAATATAAGGAAATATATTACAATCCTAAAGAATTTTTCGCGAATAGACCTATTTATGTCATTGATACAACAAAGAGTTTGACAAATATATCTGGTTCAAAGAACGATATAATTATCAATATGGATTTTCAAAAAGCTGTTACAAACGCGATTTGTTATTGTAGTTGTGGTTTCTGAGAAATGTTTAGCCTATGATGTGATTAAGAACGATATTAGAGAAATTCAGTAGTTAACCCTCCAACTGTTGTTCATCAAAACTTTGATAAAACATAACCCATTGTGTATTGTTGTTCGTCAAAATTTTGATAAACAAAAACATTCCCTTGCATAATCATTCAGTACAGTATATTCCGGCAACGTATCGATTCGATTCATGCACCATTGGATCGGGGAAAAAAAGCCTAAGGAATACTATAGTTTTATTCCTCTTTGTATTGTAGTTGCAAAACGTACCAAGTTCGTAGTTTGGTGGAACGTAAAAGAAGATGATGCAATTCATTGTAACAGCCATGTTGTTGATGCCGTTGAGTGTTGTTGTTGATGTAAACGAGTCGTTTTTATTAGTAAGTTTTAGTAGGTTTATTTGTGTTTTAGTGTTGTGTTTAGTGTGTGGTGAATTGTTAAATATTGCAGTAGTGCAAATAAAAAATATTTTAGAAAAAAATAAATTTCTTTTTACTGAAATATGTTTAATGAATTATCGAATATGTGTAGGCTATTGCAAAATGACTTGGCTAAATATTAATTTCACGTAGTGTTTTATTGTTTTTCACTCACTAAACGTTATTTTAGGCACTCTTTTAGTTCTGAAATAACAATATTTAGTCTTAGTAAATAGATAGTTTTCACAACCAAATATATATTTACCGTAATTTTTTTAGTTATGTATGATAACTGTTTGGACCATTCCAGGGTCATTGTTAGTCGCGTATATACTGTTATTTTAGTAATACATGTAGTTGTGGAATCACAATTTAGTCTTGGCCAGACTAATAAGAAATTCATTTAGTATTTCAGTAATAAGAAATTAATTTTTTCTTGAATATTGGTGATAAAAATAGCGATTTTTGTAAGCTACTGTAGGCTATTGTAACAAGGGATCGTGCTGCTCAAAATTTAAAATAAGTGAGTTTAATTTTGTTTATACTGTTTTCTTATGGTCAATTCAACCTAATTCATCAATTTTAAGTGATGTAATAAAATATTAAATTATTTGTAAAACCTAGTGTATCTTATTGTAAAATTTGAATTTTTTCTGATTGGTACGCGTTATTATAATTTTTATTTTATAAATTTGGTAATTATTCCATATATTTGGACACAGTTTATGGTTTTTAAAAACTACATAACATTTCCCATCAGATGGAAAATCCATAGGTTTATAAATTTTGGATATGATACAAGCTTTTGAAACACATTTTATACTTTGCTGTTTTGAAAAATTTTTCGCAAAAGTTTTGAGTAATGACAAAATGAAACTTTTTTCGAACTCTTCAAAAAAAAGTTATGGGAATTTATATTACTACTGCTGTATAGTTTACTTCATTCTGAGTAATAAAATATGCAATTATAACATGTATTGAAGTAAAACTGTATTAGTAAAAACTTTTATTAGCAAACTCTTACATATACACCCTATTTTCACAATTTATGCGCATCGCTGCTTTTTGTTATATAGTGTTATTATAGTTTCATAAATTTGTATAATGCTTATGTGTTTCTGAAAACTAGAATAAATTTGACACAAAAATGGGAATCTCACTTTTACAGTTTTCTTACTATAACTTGGTTTGCTAGGTATGGTCCCCCCCCCAAATTAAAAAAAAGAAAATGTAAATTTTGAATTTTCATGGAAAACAAATTTTAGTAAACATTTTTTAAGGCCAAATTTAAATACTAATATTATTATATGTTTAATTCTGAACACAAAAATATATATACTTCTATATATATTTTATATATATATATATATATATATATATATATATATATTACTTTTAACTTATATTTTTAATAATTTTTTTTTTAAACCCTTGCACGAGGCTCGAAAACATGCCGCCACTACAGGTAAAAAATGACCGCCAGTTGGAGGGTTAATGATGTTCATATTGTTCTCTTTCATTCCTTCTAAAACTTCAAAAATATACTCTTTCGCTGATGAAAAAACTCGATTTCTTCCATAATAATCTTTGTAATCATAGACAAAATATCCTATATAGTTGAATAATAAAATAAAATCATTTCCTTTTTATCTCGGTATAGTTTGAAATATAAACATAAACATTTGCGCTGAAAATAATTTATACCTCGGCAGACTTAGTTCTATAATCTCCATTTATTAACAAAAAAATCTTTCTATATAAATGGAAGAGTATAATGGCCACTGTTACAAGTGTTGTAATAGAGGAGAATTTATTGATAAAAGATATTTAGTTTGTAGAGGTTGTAATTTAATTTTGTACGAAAGACCTAAACCTAAGGAATTTCGAAATAAATTAACACATTTGAATAACCTGCTTAGAATTACAATTTGGAGACAAGAGCCAAACACAATTTGTTACAGAATTTAGAAAACAGAATAAAAATTTTACTTATCTCTTAGAACCATTTGAAAAAATTATTTTCCTTTTCAAAGAATACATTAGGTTTGTGGGTATCGATACACACGTTTATTATGAAAAGATATTACCTGTATTTTTTCATTATCTGGATTTTTGAATTTGTCTAGGATTTTAAGCCAGAAATCCTCGATGTTTTTATAGTACATTTGGAGAAAGTAAATAAAGAACCTCGTCAATAACAATGAAGGTGTTGGCAATTCCCTCGACTTCTCGAGTGATTGTTAGCAAATTTTCATTTTTTCCGTCTTTAAATTTTTTCTATCTAAATGGAGTTCTTGAAGGAGTTTGAAACGCTGTGTGGTAAATTCAAGTTTAAAGAATATAAGAAGTTGAATGAATTAGAAGAAAATAAGAAATACAAAATTTTGAATTTGGAGAAATAAAAGAGATAAATTCGGGTTTACAATAATTGCCGAGTTGGAAGATTATAAAGTACACTTACCGAAACAGACTTTTGACTGTTTTGGATGAAAAAAAGATTACAAGAATTGAATAAACATGATAAATTTACACTTGGTTGTTACTGGAAAGAAGACTATTAAAGATAAAGCCTGTGTTACCGTCAATTTTGTAGAATAGAAGATTATCATTCGTTTCCCAATTCATAGTACTCTTTTGATAACCATAGTTTGTGTCTCTCTTCTTCAGAATCACATGAGAATATTATCTATAGTAATACCTTTTGTTTTCACGCAAAATATAGTGATATTTTATAAGAAAAATCTCGATAGTGCTCTTTAATGAAGTTTGTTGATAAATCTTGATTTCTCAAAAAAATCCTAAGGAATTTAACAATTAAGCCTTGATTATATTTCGAAAAACGTATAATATTTAAAAATAAATTCCATAAAATATCGATGAAAAATCTCTCTGTTTGTTTCTTTTTTAATTTTCTTTTCAATATATTTCGTAATTTAAGTTAAATAAACATATCCAATACATTTCGTGCTTTATGATGAAAAAAACAGCCCTCCATTATTCGTTCTTTCTGCAAAAGAATTTACAAGTTCAATGAAATTTCTGTTTCGGAAAGTGTCGAAGGACGGTATCAAGCTGTTCTATAAAATGTTTTGGCAATTCGTTGAATTCATCTTTGTTGCACTGTTTTAAACGCTAGGAAATTTTAGAGAGCTTGGTGAATTCATGTTTGCTATTTAGTAGAAAAAGTTTTTTTATTAAAGTATGTTTTTAGTAAAAAAACTTTTAAAATTGATTAAATTTTATTAAGATTTGATTTTTCGTTTATTCGTAGCAGATTTGACAACATTTCCGATATATTTTACATTAAAACAGCTTAAGAAAGTAGAAGCAAACTGCTATAGATTCGGTAATTTCATTCGTGAGTTACAGATTTCGTTTATTGTCCTTTTAAAACAGTATTTCCATTGATTTACTGTTGGCTCCGATAGTGGTCTAGAATCGGCATATTCATATCTACTTATATATATATATATATATATATCATATATATATATATTATATAATATATATGTATATATATAATATATATATGATATATATATATATTATATATAATATATATATATAAAATTATAAATTATATATTTATAGAATATATATATATATATATGGATGGTAATTTACATATCACCTTCATATATATAAAATATGTCCAACTGATTAATAATTCATTAACGTGAAGCCAACACAATGAAAGAAAGAAACATGAACTTTGGAACATAGTGTTATTTGGCGCCCAATGTGGTAGTAATGAATGATTTTTCATACTCCAAAATCAGACTTCCTTCTCATTGCCTTTAAATTAAAAAAAATGTCCATAAGAAATGCCATGGCATGAAAACATTACTAAATAATTGAAAGAGCCTCTTAAGTATAATCCAAATTTCTGTGTAAACTGTGTAAATAGAGGATTACATAGAGTTTTTATCAGGATAGGAAAGTAAACTCAAAATACGGAAATTGGAAATAGAATTCTTTAAAAACACGAATTGCTTATGTACATAAATAGACTTATTTAAAAAATGTTTGACCGTATTCTTTCCCACATGGGTCAGTTTATTTTGTTGAAAGATTCAATTCTAGATATATCTACATATATAGATAAATCCTAAGATATAAGCGTACAGAATATAATAATGTATCCTTGTCAACAGTAAAGAATAATAATATTTGAAGGTATGCATTGCATTGGAATTTTTAAGATAAACATACTGTTAAGGTTTAAAAAGGAATTTGGTTATATATAAAGCAAATGAAAATGAACCACTCTCAAAGCGTTTGAAACGTTAAATAATAAATTAAAAGAAGACAAAATCTCCACTAACTGCAGGTTTGTACCAATTCTAGTGTGCTATAAAATACAGCTGAACTAAGCTCATATTGCAGGTTTGCTGCAGTTTATATCAATTCATACTCTACCATATCTTTAAAAATTGACACATCATTAAGCTATCTCTCTTTCGGAAATTTAATTAGTTTGAACTCAAAATAAAATATATCATACAAATGTACTTAATGGGAAATTGTCAATACTGACGAATTTATTGTAAATTAGAGTCATGAAAAAATATGCAATTATATAATCTATTTTAGAATTGGAGTTTAAAGTTCATATAAGTTTTTAATGTGTTGGAATTGAAATGTAGTGAACAATCCTCCAAATTATTTTACACTTTTACCTCAGTATTCAAATTATTTCCTTTCAAATAATTACAACCTAAGCACTTTAATAATCAATACTTTTCCATAGATGACAAAAATATAAATGATTTTCACATTTATAAAAAAAACTTACTTCCTTACAGTTTTATGAAAATAAAACTCCATCGTTTCGCACGTTTGCCGTACTTAACTAGTTTAACAAAACAATCGTCACTGCGTAAGGTTCTCTTTACATATTGTTTCTATGATTAAAGAACCTAGGTTCTTGCGTGACTTGTATAAACCCTAATCGTTGTAGTTAATAATACTACTGTTTTTATTTTTTAGCGAAGAACCAATCATGGACTAACATTTAGATTGTTAAAATCAATAAAACTAACCAGACACACAAATGCTTTTGAAATATCATGAAGGAAAAAATAGGACAGACAAATACCGTATGACCAAATATCATTTTTATACCAGAAAAATCATCCTACTGAGTCACAAATTCAAGTGATGATCATCCAAATTCAATGTTTGAACACGGCACCGTTATAAAATATTTTTAGTTTAATTAAAATTTATTTGTTATGTAAAATTTTAGTTCTGTATAGAAAAATCATTTTCGAAATAGATAAAGCCACACGAAACTTTCACGAAGGAAAATAACGGGCCCATAAAACTAAGACAAACAAACTTAATACCTTACGTAGTAAAAAGTAAGGCTTTGCTCAAATGTGGATTTATATAATGACTAACGTTTAAGGTGCAGAGTAAAACGTGATTTTGAGAAGCAATGCTTATAGATGATACGCCAGAGGTCGTTATTTTAAAACAATTCAGTATCGCTGTGGAGTAAATAACAAAATCTTATATCTCTCTGTGAGTACATTCCATAACGTGAACTGAGGTTATGTTAAGATTGTTGACGCTAATCTATGGACATTTATTTGGATGCACTTTTGACACAAATATATCTCAAAATTTTGGTTTTATTGTATAGTACTATTGTGTGATATTGTATATATGTAAATAATTCTGTTTAAATGTTATATACACATACAGTATACACATAAATATATATATGATATAATATACATTAAGATTATATGTTTGTATTAAATATATATTGTTATTTTATTCGAATTTCACGTTATTTACACCATAAAATTGGCACTACAAATTGGAAAAAATTATGATATATAAAAAAATAGCAGATGTTTAATAATTCATTGTATTGCTAGTATACTTGTAGGAGATAATATTATCTTCTTCTAATAATACGGGATTATTATAAGATACTTTTGAATTATGTGTACAAGATTTTGTTGTAAACTTTTAAAAATTCCCTTTCCGCTTTTCGTTAATTTCTGAAGTTGTTATTTTTTTCGTTATTTTAAGTCCAAAATACGTATTTACAACCACGTACAAGTCAAAATTTTCATTTATTTTATTTTGATGGTGATTTGTCTATTAGAAAACATGAATCTTTATGGTATTTTTATCAATGGTATTTTATTAAAAATGTATCGAAAATATATATATGTATCGTGTTATTTCTACTATATTGTGAATCATTTAGAAGCCATACTCATATAGGAGAATGTAGAAACAAGAAACTGCAATTATCACACATTGGAATGCTCTGGTTTATACATCTTTGTTACCACTCAGAGATTGATTTACCTCTTTGGAGACCACCATATCAACATGGGGAGTGCTTTCTCTTTGTTACACGTTATACGGTTTTAAATACGTATGTTGTTACAAAATTAGTATGTAATTAGAAGTACGTAACCCGTTTATCTAAGAAAAAAAATAGAGAATTAGTATTCCACATACTAATGAATGGAACTGCAATTCAGTGTACCGTTCACTCAATTCAGGAGTTCAGTTTTGCATTAGGTATACTGTGAATCAAAGATAAAAACGTCGTAAGGTGTTTTACAAGTACTTGTTGATTTTAGTATTATGTTATGATAGTATTATGTTATATGATTAGTATCTTCACTGATTTTCGAAAGATCTCGCAAAGATAAAAAATAACATTTCAATCTGTGTGACAATTTAATATAGCTATGAAATTAAAATATTTCCAGTGCTTCAAGATTATTTTTCAAAACTCTAATAGGTTTGACACATACGCAACACATTCTTTTAATTATTGATCGTATAAATAGTAGCTGTTGTTTTGATGGAACTAATAAAAAAGTTGTAATTTATTATAAAAAGTTTTTTTTATTTCCCTTATATTTAAAAAAATAGTTATGAACTTCTTAAGTTTAATGTTAACGAGTTATCATTTAAATAATAGGAAAAAATATGCAATATATTTTGACATTTTATAAGATGAAATACCTTTTTTTGACATAAGTACATAGAGTATATATTATGTTCATATGCTAAACTTAATACATTAAATTGTCAGTTCAAAATTATGTATCAAAGAAACTACACCAAATTATGCACAGATTTAATTGCATAGATACACTAAATTTTTTTTTCCCCCTATCTTATTGCCCCGGGGGTTTTTTGGCCCCCCTTTTGAACGATATATATATATATATATATATATATATATATCTTCTGTATGTGCTGTATTATAGTGCCTTTTATAGTATACATGAATATTCCTATACTATTATTATACATATATTTTATAATTTTACACTAAGCAATTTTTAGAACATAAAACATATTTATATTATTTATAAAATCTAACATGTAAATAGTTAAAACTAGGTTATTACAAGGCATACAGTAAACAATGAGTTCAAATTTGTTAGGTAAAATAAAAAAAGTACTTAATTTGATGTGACAGTTATAATTTCCTAAAAGATCACTTTTAATTACATTTTATTGAATTATCAGAAATCTATATCAGATTGCTGAGAATTTACTCAAAATCTTTCTAAGCCTCTAATTTCGTATTTCGGTTTCAAAAGTAAGAAGATATTGTATCAAACTTTGTTGTAGAAATTGTTACATAATTATTATAAAACCGATTTTACTTGTTAACGGTCTTGTCTTTATAAATGGAATTTTTCAAAAATTATGCTTGAAAAATATTGCTTGAAATTATGATAGATAAAATTCCTATCCTAGAAATAATTTGTTATTTTTACTTAAAATAATTTAGCACTTAAACATAAATTTATATTTAATTATTATCCATTCTGTATGTATTCCATATTTTCCAAATCAACACAAGACGTGGTATATCTGAAAAGGTTTTGGATTTTATACTATGATATTACTACACAATTGTATTCAGGTAAACGCATATAGTACTATTTAAAAACTATTTAATTATAGAGACATTTAAATATATGCATATTACACATAGTTTCATTTCCGAAAAGTGATTACGTATAAGACATGAGTTAAAAATTTTGATACCATTCACTTTCATTCCTATTGACCTTTTACGAAAAACTTGAATAGGTACTATTATATAAGATTTAGGAGTTTTTAAATCATTATATATTGAGGGGATAGAAAACTTGTATCTATGAATGTTTTTTTTTCGCAGGATATTTAAGGTAAAACTGAACAATAAACTGGAAAATTTACATCAAACTATTTATACGTAGATAATAGAAATTCTGATGAAATTTTGGAACTTGAGAAATGGTATGTGTATCTGTGCCATCTTACTGAAGGTTATAGAAGCCAAACACTCCATAGGCTTGTACATTTCCTGTTTTTTTTTTTTTGCCTGGTGACTGGAAAAATCTTCTAATCCGCCTAGTTTATAAACGAAGACTGCTATGCAACATGTAGTGTGATGTACTCTTACTTTGCTTACATGTATAATATCTATGAAGGAGATTCAATTGGGACATATTATAAAATATAGGGGAAAGCTTAATATAGAGATATTAGTAATCAACTTAAATGTTAAATTAGATTAAATTTGTCCTCTTACATTACCGTTTTCATTGATATTAGTTTTAGTTCTGATGCCCGTTATAATTTGTTGGAATAATATATTCATGAGGTCCTTTATAACATAAATCTACATTTTGGGATAGAAATTAAGACAACAGGGCACTGGAATTTCAGTTAAAATCATCATATCATCTGCATAAACATACGGAAGTCTACTAATGCTCGTTGTAAAGAGCACTTTCACCAAACCCTCGTGGGAACTGTCAAATGTGTTATTGTTCGCTTTCTCAAAGTATATGTAGGGAGGGAATTATTTTTATTATAATAATTTGAGGTTCACTGTTTCTTTATCAAATATTGTTTTCAATAAAAATCCATAACCTTTAAAAACTCTAAAGAGAGATAATAGTCACTATAATAATTACAAGGCTAAGTGATATAATAATGTATGCATAAATTATATGTATTTTTCATATTTTGGCTATATAATAGCTTCATATTGAACTTATTAAAAGCTTATTGCCTTATTACATCATTTATAATTTCCAGTGAAAAATAAATTCCTTTCTCCACGCTGCATTTTCCATCTCTGTTCTCTATCCTATCTAACTCGTCCATAGTTATTCTTAAAATAATACTTCACATTATTTCTAATGATTTACATTCTTTACTTAAAAATAAATATAAAGAATATTGGTGATATCAACGGTGTTGTTAGTAAAACTAGAATCAAGTTGTGAAGTTTAACTGGATTGAACTACACTGTACAATGGAAATTTTACTATTGACAGATGCACAAAGAGAAAAATGGAGCACTGAAAAAAATTATTCATTTCCATCTATCATATGGAACGGCGTGGGAAGTATTTGCTACTGAAATTGTACAATCTTGTTTATATAAATTTTTAGATCAAACATGCTTTACTAACTTAAGTCCTTCTGACTCTTAACCTTTATGTGAAGAAACAAATGTTGTTGATAATATTATATAATAAACAAATACATATTGATGTTTATATAAAACTGTTAAATATGTGGGTGTTTATACAAAATTAATTAAGGTATACAGGATATATTTCACTCGGGAGTCATGAAATTAAATTTCATTAAAATTGATAAGTATCGTTAAAACTATGCGGTGTACGTTCCACTGGGATGATATGGTAGTCATGTACATGTCACTTTCGGTCCTTAGTCCATTACAGCAACATGTTACTTTACGTAAATGACCTGCGTTAGTTAAATAATTGATAAGCACACCTAATCCTTGAATGGCCTTCATTGTTTAAAAAATAAATTGTGTTAGGATATAAATTTTATGAAAATTAGTGATTATTATCTCATAAGATCTGACGGATTATAGTTCTTAGAATAACTTTCCTGTATAGGACGCGCTTTATCCATGTTCATTGAAATTTATGCCAAAAATAATATGTAAAGAATAAATATATTGTTCAACCCAGTCCCAAAACAGCCTAGGACACATTCTTTCGACAAGAGCAGTTTGCCATATATTTATGATGATATAATCCAATGACATAAATTGTTTTAAAATCATATTTAAATTTATATAATAGACGTAGGTAGAATTGTCGTTGTGTTTTTGTATTTGTAACTAAAAGTATTAATTGACTAAATAAGTGCAAAACTATTTAAAATTTAACTCTGAAGATTCTGGTAAAATCAAATGAGTTCCTAATATTTTGAAGCACTGTATAATTTTTAAAACTTTTTAAACAGAATACTTAATTCTAAAAATTGTTGAAATTTCTTGCAATATATTATGAATTTTAAATTATTTAAAAAAACGTGTTAGTATAAAATGATGGTATGAAAGTACTACATGTTTGCTGTAACAGGACATCAGATTGTGAGAGTACTAAATACATCACTGGCTGCCAATACCAATATAATCGTTTGTGTCCTGTCTCTTCTACATTCAATCAAATCAATTTAGAACATCAATCCAGTTTCAGAACACAGAATTATACCTTTTTAATAAACTTCTTCAAATAGTTTTTATTGACTTATCAATATTATCAATTTATATAAGCAGTACCGATAAATAAAATGAGGTGAACAGAAAATTGTGGTATCTCATTATAACATGTACATAAAATAGTACATCGTTATGTTTGTTTAAGTCGAACATTAAAAGGCAACCAATTTCCTTGCAAAGGTTAACAAGATATTGAAATTCGTTATATTATATTTCTATTTGTGGTCTTTCCCTCCTGTAGTGTATTTTTGGATTTACATCTCATGGAATTTACTAGATTGCATACATTGTGTATTTAATAATATAAATATATCACCTAAATGCTGTATTATTTTTTACTGTTTAAAATTAAAGTTGCTTAATTAAACTGTAAATCATTTTAGTTCATAAATATCTAGATCGTGCTGTAACTTAATACAATATTTTATTCTAATCCTACTATATTATATTGTGGCAGACCCGTATAATGACGTATACAGTTTAATCCGGACACAAGCAAGGGTACCGACGATTTTATAAATAAATAGGAAAACTTAACAGAATATGCATATTTGTTTTTAAATCTTTAGAAAAAATATATTTATTTTATAATTTCTTATTTCACAAATTTTGCTGAACTTATTTCTATTACAATAAAACATGAAAAGATTATAAGGATATTACATTCCAGGATTATGAAATGTCTAAGAATATTATTACAAACGTAATTTTATGAACGCAACGTGAGCTTCAAAATTTGTGAATTATTGTAAAAAGAATTTTATGTCGTGATAAGTTTGATCTTATATTTTATTAAGACCGTTTATATTTCTATTATCCTACCTAGTAAGGAATCCCTGTGTAAGTGTTTAGACTACAGGAACATAAAACATAACATATGTTTTAAAACATAATGCTTTAGAGTGTTCTATAAAAAAATTCAACTTTGTGAGGAACTATTTTGGCTTGAAAATCTTTGTTAAACCGATCTTGTACATATTATCTCAAATCTGATTCGTAGAAATGTTTCCGAGCAAAGAAAGAAACTATCATATTAACAAAATTACAAGTTGCGCATTCTATATTTTATTTATATAAGGGTCTCAATGAGATATATTTATTGAATAAAAAGCATTTAAACCCTATCATAAACGGCTTTTAATCTTTAAAAAAAATTTATTCATACTTTTTTTTTGTTTAAAAAAAAACCTGTTTTAAAAAAACAATATTTATAGCAATTGAGGTATGTTATAAATAATGATATTTAAAAGTACCAATATTAGTTTTTTGTATCAATACTGTATCGTATATCAATTCACAGATCTTTGTAATATAACTAAATATTACCAATTAAAATGGAACTGTAATAAACAAAAATAAAAAATTCATTAAACGTTTAATAAAGGGTCCCAATGTTTGCCACACCCTTTAACAATGGGAGCTGATTTACTGAGCCCAAACTTTATGAAGCTCTTTCTTGTTATGAAACGCCAGGTAGTCTTTGTTGTGCTGACAAGAGCCATGCTCATTATGCGGAAGAATATTTTATGAGGTAAGTGTGATAAAAATGTAAGAAAATAGAGCTTTTACATTCGGGCTTGCAGTTTATTATTATCATCTATATAAAAAACTATAACGCCTTTAAGTACACAATGTTTTAGTACTTTTTTAATTTTCCACTCAACATTGCCATTTGAACCTAGTTCTTTTGGTCCAGAAGTGCTTATACGTTCGAGAAAACCATAATAATATCCATTTACCCTAACATATGAATCTATTAACTATACACACTGGTATAATGTGCATCTATAATAGTATAATTCCGTTTATGTTCAAATACAAACTCACACATAGTATTCTGAAGATCAAAAGTACTTTGGGATTGGGATTCTTCTACAGAGGCCAAAATTATTACATTTTTACTGAATTCGTTGGGGCTATTCCAATCAAATTTAAAAAAAATTAAAAGAATTGTGGAGAGATACAGAGCTATTCTAATAAAAACTAATAATAACTATTACGTTAGGGCTTCAGGGCCCAATAGAGCTATTTTTTATACTTAAATCTAAAATGGCTTGAGAGATTGGAAAATCGTTTCAGTGACGTTTGACTTCTTTCAGGAGTGATTAGAATATACGTCGTAGGGATTATTTCAATGGTGTACGTGGTTTATACATAAAATGTGTGTTTGAAACTGCGAAAAGCTGGTATTCTCATAAAAAACATTTTTAACATGCAATATATCAATTATTTAGCAAAAATATGAGTTTTAGAAACGTTTACAAAAATTACGTAAAAGCAGTCTTACAGGATGGAGGGTAGCTAATTGTTCTTGAATAGACGTAGAGAACTATAATGAGAAAGCAAATAATAACTAGTCATTTTAAAATAAAAAAAAACGTTATTTTAACTTACCCATCGAATGATACGTATATACTTCCACTTTATATGGATAACTTTTTAATGTATCCGTGTGTGGCGTTATTGTGTGGACACTATGAAACAATCCACAAAGGGTACTACATAAGAGATTTTTAATAAGTGCAATTGAATGTTGTTTGGCCAGGTCAAATATCATACCTTAAACTCATTTACGCTACTGAATCGTAAAATAAAATGTGTTGAATTGACAATCCAGTTATTTGTATACATTTTTTGTTAGTCTGGAGATTTTACATTTAAAAATTAAACATTCAATCTTCATTATTGGTTCTGACAATCAATAGTATATTCTTATAAATAAACACCTACATACAAGTTTCTAATTAAAGAAATTGTCCAGAATTTTTATCAATTAGTCAGCTGTACTACGATTTAAATTAATAATATCAGTGTTTTTTTGTTAAGCAATGAAATACAATTCATGGTACTATTGGTATAATGTTCAAAGAAATCTTGAAAAACTATACAAAATACGTAACACTATAATGTAATCAGATTCGTGTTAATACGTATGAAAAAACTAGAAAGTCTAATTTCCTTGTCTTAATAAAACGCACTTAAAAGTGTTCAAACCTAATATAAATCTATTGCAGAGTTAGTGAATAGTAATTTCATTGTAATTAATATTACACAGTTATAACATATTTCTCTAAAAACATCCTTTGAGCACATAAATTAACTAATTTCAAAAACAGTACATTTGTTTTAATTAAGCAATAGTTTCACCACCCAATTTTATGCTTTTAATAATTCAATATATCTATGTATTAAAGTTGTCATTAACATTTGGAACAAAGTATACACACATCTTTAAGACAACATCAGTAAGTGTGCTATTTGTTGCACGAAACTAATTGGGCTTTAGTGACGCCTGTCCCTCGTTGTGCTGAAAAAATGTCATGTCTGTCTGTCTGTTCTTCTGTCATTCTTTCTGCACGATATCGATTAAAATGAAAACGACCTATGTAGTTTGAAATTGTGCATTACGCTTCATACTTTATATGGCGAAAAATTTAGTTCAAAGATGGTGCATGTAACTCCATGAGATTTAGGTAAACGTTAGTGAATATTTTTACATTTTCATCATGGTAACCATGATGGTACAAAAAACAGCAGATAAAATAATTATTTTAATGCAGTACACATACAATGAATTTCAAATATGTTTTATATTATTATATGAAGCCGACTTATCCTAAACATATATAACATCATTTTATAATTATTTTCAGTGTAGAGCTTTATTTTAATACTGGTATTAAACCTAATTTAATAAAGAAAACCCTAATGTGACTAAAATATTTTATGCATACCGTAAACCTTAAAATTTGGCGTGACACTTCATTACTATAAGATTGAGTTACGTGATGCGTTATTGTAGTCATATCTCTTTTCTGCATGATTGCTTGTCTATCCGTCCGCAGCACATATCGAGCATGAAAAGAGGCATAGTTTAGAAATCGTACATGCAACCTCAGCGAAGCCTGATACGAGTCCTCTAGTTGGGGTACTTTTACGACGTTTATATGTTAATGCGAACTTTATTGATTTTCTTATCCACACGGATGAAGTTATTATTGGCAAAGACATGGCCCTAGTTAGAAGACTATAAACTGTAAATCATCTGAAAGACTTAAAAACTGAGTTAAATCTAAGGTAACTCATGACATATGCGTAAATGATATATTGTTGTTAAAGTACAGAGAAAATCATCTATTATTACTAGATGTTTATGAAACTTATATTTTATTAATATAAAATATTATTAACGATTTATAAAAAAATCCGTTGGCTAATATTCTAAAAATGTAGACCATCACTCTAACGTGATATTTTAAACCATTTATAACAAATGGAAAAAAGATGAAAGTCCCTAACTACAGGTCTAGCAATTACAGCTTGCCCCGACAGATGGCTGTACTTCTCAACTGTTGGTTTAATGCAGTTTATATGCTACATTATATCACATTAAAACATCCTTGAGGTTTATTTCTTTCATGATTTATGCTTTATTAGTTTTGATTTAAATGAGAAAAGATCACACAATACACTTCAACAATTGTTTTAGAGAGTACAGATATAGTAAAGTTACAATTATGGCATTTAAAGACATATATTTTTAGAATAATAATTTTAATTTTCATTTAATTATTTTAATATGTTTACATATTTACTATGGCAAAAAATCCCACAAACATTTCACACTTCATACCTCACGAGTATTATTATTTCAGTTTAAACCAATAAAACTACAGAACTTCATTAATTCAATAAATATGTTAAACCCTACAATAGTATTGTAAGTTTCGCCGAGTTACGTTCAAACTGCATTAATTTTACATTAGAAATTGTGCTAGCTGTTGAGTTTGAAAACTTCAATGATGTGTACTGACAAATTCCATATTTGGAAAAGCATCATTATAGAACTCATTTAGATCTATTTAATTTTTTTTTCTTTTTATATATACAATTTTTTATAATCAAATCTTTCTCAAGACACATTTGCACGTTATGCATTTCAAGAATGAAAATAACGGAGATAAAAAACTTGGACAAAACAAACTCCATACCTATATGTATTAAACAATGAGATTTTCCCTTGATTTTTAATGCATATAATAACTGCTTGTGGCATATGGCAGAAAAATGTTATTTAGGCAAAGGCTTATCATTAATGCTTCTACCCCATATGTTTTAAACAAATCCGTAGTGCGAGATAAGACCATCGACTATCGATACTTGTCAGTGAGTATAAATCATAAGGTACGCTGATGGGTATGTTAAAAGAGCCGAATGTTATTTATCTCTTGTGGCATAATAGTAATACAGTTAGTATTCTTTAGGAAAAATATATTCTCATTAAGCATTTCGTCATTATTAGTGGCTTTATGTCACTATTGGTACCTCATGAACATGAAAAAGTTATATGACCATATTTGTGGTTTTAAATAATAATGGGTTTGCATGTTTTTTCCGTTAAATATAAACGAGTTAATTCGAATTATTGTATTATCATATTAACTATACTGCAGTATATGGTACGTTACGGCGCTGTATATTTATTGGGTTTCATTGTTTATTAGGTAAAGTATCTCTCCCTAATGTTTCGGACAGAATGCGTTAGCCATTTTTTATATCATGTTTGTAAATGACTTACAAATAAATACGCTCGTGTTAAAGAACATTGTTGAGTCATATAACACATTATTATGCATCGTACTAAAAATTAAATAAAAACAATGTAATTATTGCTGATGTTATTATTACTTTATTCAATTACTGTATTACTGTACTAGTTCATTGTTTTGATGGGATCATTTAAACTTTCGTAAATATTTGATTGTAATACATTAAAAAAATGTATATGTATCATATATAATGTATATTGGGCTCTCTGATAAAAAGGAAAACTTATATTACATTTAGAACGAAATGTGAAACACTTTCAAAGTAAAATTAATTGTTTTTAATAAACAACTAAATTAATTATTTAGCTCTATTACATTAATAAGTAAATACACATCACACAAAGTTATGAATTAAAATATTCTTTGTGTTTCTGGTTAATACATTTTCGAGGAAATAAAAGTAATTGTTTATACAATTTTGGGAATGAAAAGTTTCAAGTATATTTTGGAATACTGGGAAGACTTTTTGGTCCAATTGTTTTGGACTTTTCTCAAAGTTAAGTTACACACAAAATCAGAAACATTAACATATCGTGATTTATAATCGGATCTGTTCCTCAGGATGTTTCATAGATAAGTATTTACATTCCACTACTTCACATTATTTTTCAAAATGTAACTTAAAATAAAAACAAAATTTTTAGGAGAGTAGTCTAATAAATATAAAAAAAGGAAACCCTAAGTAATAACCGACTTTTTGTTTATAAAATTACTCCTTGCAATCAGTGCGGGCCTCGGGAAAGAAAACTTCTTCCAGATAGTACCTAAATTCGAGCTCAGATCACGTGTGTGCTCGTTTCAACAATACCCAATGTTTGGTCAACGTGATCTGACGTTAGAAACGTTGCTTACCTTGAGACCAACCGTCCTACTTAAGGATGCAATTAATAATTTCTAACATAGTTAAAATAAAAAATAAATTATATATATATATATATATATATATATATATATATATTTATATATATATATATATATAAAACAATATCATAATAATAAAACATTAAAAGAACATTTAATAATGAGGAGGATACAACTTGGTGGCTATTATTATTGGGAAAGTTTTCAGTCGGTCCAGTGTCTAAAACAACGAAAAACTACGTATCGTCAAATAGAGGAAGAAAAACGCGTTTTTTAAAACTCTATATCGAACTAAAAAAGAACACAATTTTAGAATTGCTGGCAGTAACCCATTCAAATAACACCAACTGCATATATACTTCACAGGAAAAACTCTTCTATATTTCTGAAAAAAACATGAATACAAGATGTCTAATGACAACGACAAAACATAATGAAAAGTCTTTATTTTTTAAATGTACTACGCATAAAAATTTTGATTGAAACTAGTAAAAGATAATTTAATGATGATATTCGAAGATAAGATGCGTACTGGTAGAAAAACGTTGAAAAAATTTCTAGAAAAGATATATGTGGAAAAAAACGTTAACATAGAGGTAGACTCTGAGGGATAACAGTCAATCAATCTTAACCGTAAAAGTGGAACTTGTTTTAAAAATGGTCTGACCCATAAAGATTCCTTTCACTTTTCCTTCACACTAATGCCTACCTCTCCTTAGATTATTTATTTTCTCCACCCATAAATCTCAATTCACCTCGATCCCCTAAAATTAATGGACTTTTAAAGAGATAACCTAACATAAAAAAAAAAACATATTATCAGCAATTTTGGATCACGAGTGCCTGAATATTCTTTATAGAAATGAAAACGTACTATTTTTAATAAATTAACTTGAAAAGTATTTTGAGATCGGTATAGCTAGCGTGGCTAAAGTAAATTAGAACCAAATAATTAAATACACAACGAAAATCTTCATAAAATAATCAAGGATACTGTGACACACGCACAAATATAAAAAACCACAAAGAAAATAATAAGAATTTGACTTACAGTAAGTAATTTAAAAAATAATTTATATATATATATATATATATATTTGAACATGGTAAGAATAGGGAAAATTGCCACAAAAATTCAAATTAATAAAGTTTATTTACGAACTATAAAATACATTTTTCATCATAAAAATATCATATTAATTTCATATTTATAGTTTGTATTTGTTCGGTGTTTTACAAACTTTAGAGATAAAGCGGCTGACAGTTGAAAACAACACTACAGAAGGGACATGAGGAAGATCAATCAAAGACGGAGTGTTCTAAACCCTTGACGATACCTTTGCTACAAAACATTACACCTTTGTTTGTCGCTTTATTCCTATCTCTATCACCTCCTTTGTTCTAATTTTTATTTATATTTTAAAGCACAATAAAAACGAAACCTTTATTTTTTATGCTGGAGACAGATGTCTTGAGAAAATTTCATCTATATCGGTATCTTGATTGAAATCAACTGTATGGCTTAGGGTGTTACCTATGAAAAAGACTATATAAGATAAATAATAACATCATAAGATATCCCTTTTGCAATATTGAGAAGAAAGACAGATGTGTGGTTGTAATATTAAAAACAAGATATTAATATTCAATTTTTTACATTTAAATTATTTCTTATAACTACCGATATAATAGATTTTTTATGTTAAATATGTTATTATAATATATATTTATAAAACTTTCAATTGTTATTCAAAACCACGGATTTTAAACATGAAAATTTCAAATATCTATTTATGTGTTATAACATGCCTCATATCTTACAGAGGAATGTAATAATCATTAATCTAAAATGAGACAAAATTCAAGGAAATCAGCTGTCTTTATGTAAAATTATTTTAAAAATAAAAGTCTTGAAACAAAATTTTAAGTAATACTTAAATTTTTTATTTGAGTTTATGGATTTCAATACGTAGAATAAATTTCTCAATCCTTTGTATTTTATAGAACGTGTTTTATATATTTTAAAGAACGTATTATAATTTCTTTATTACTAACAGATAGAATAAATATAATACTAAGTAGGGTAAGTCGAATACTGTATCATTCATTTATTTTGCAATTTTGAAAGTTATATGTACAAAATGAACCACTATAATATTACTAATGTCACTACTACTATTACTATTAAATAACAAAGCCAATATTTTTTTAAGACCCATCTTCTGCCAAAAGTTGTACACTTAGGATGTATTGCGTGTAGATGTAACGTGCTGGGCCTCTAACTTAACAAAATGGCCGATTTTATAAAACAGTGATAATTACGGCTTCTTCATAACGGGAGGTCATGTTTTCATAATTAAATGATGTTTTGTTTATGCATTTGTTTTTTTCTTGGATCTTTTATATTTACAATTATAATTATGTAGCAGTATGAGAATTTTCAATATGTTTTATGTAATTAAAAGCTATATTACTACCCTACCAATAAGGTATGGTCTCATATCAAACAAGACTCTCAAAGAATATCTGAAAAATCGTCTTCTGCGATTAATAATTATAATACATGTCTTCAGATACATTCACGTGATACAGTTTAGATATCACTGCACCGGACTACGTGAACAACAGACCCAAATATTGCACCTCCTTTAAAATTAGATTATTATATATCTAGAATCCTGAATAAACGTATACATTATTGTATGATGTTTTATAAATGCATGTTCTAAGCGTTTGTTAATTATTTTCATATTTTTATTAAAGTTACTTATTACTAATATATTTTAGTGGAAACGTTCAAGATTATAACAATTAAGATTATAAAAGCAGGGTATAAATTAATAATTTAATTAAGGGTAATATTAATAATATACTGAGTATAGTACTCAATAAGAACGTACATTTTTAAAGTAGTAGGAGGTACACTCATATGAATAAATATTTTCGCATAACACGGCTTTATAAACACATACAAACAAAAAATCTGATATACTTCCCCTAATATCAATGTAGATCCTTTTTTTAGAAATGATAGACACGTGCTAGGTTTTTGGTGAAAAGGTATAAATCAATATTCATACACACCATTTTGTCCGCAAGGACTTTGAACTATTGGGTAACATGCAAGATAATCTTTATTAAAGAATAATACAAACAATATTTCGATTGAGGATTTTAAATTTAAAACTAATCGTTGTTATAAATAACATCTGTTAGTCTAATTTTAACAGCAGCTGTTCTGTTGCTGTGTACCGAAGTATAACGGTAACTTGTAATAATCAATATTTTGGTTTCAATACTACAGAGATATTTGGAAAGTTTGGATGTATTTTAATATCTAATTTTTAAAATTACATATTAAAGAGATTATTTGGATGTTCGTCTTAAAAGTATTTTATAAATATATAGTATATTTTATGTCATATGTATATGTATAATATACATATATTCCATTATTTGTATATAGTGTGCAATATATCCAAAAGTTCATTACAGTTTATTGACACCATTAATATAGTGACAGTAGGAAAAAGTAATATGGAGAATAATTAGTTAATTAAATGGATGTTCAAAAATAAAATTTTAGTAGTAAATATTACTTATATAATTTTGGGACCACGCTACGTAAGCATTATTAGGCTATAAATATAGATTTTGACTTCTGTATAACATTAAAATCCATAGCAATATATGTAAAAACTATTTAAAAAGTTCAAAACTTAATAGAGCAGTTGGTAATACCTGTTTTAAACGAAAAGTCAGTCATTTCGTTTGTATTCTAAAAATTTTTACTTGTACGAAGGCACGAACACACAGTAGCTTTCTATTCGCCATACACATATACTCACAAATCATGTAAGTTACCTTAAAAATTGCAATTTATGTACCCATAGATATACATTAGGATTATAAACTGAATACAAGCTTTTTATATGTATTCGCAAACGTGCCCCCTGTATTATTGTGTTTGTAGTTTTATATCGAACATACGCAAAATATTTAAAAAATAATCATCGACAAAAAATCTTAATTTATATATTACGCTATCTTATTACTTTATTTACCCTCATTAGGACTTCTTAGAAGATAAAATGATTTTATGTTTAAAATAGATAGCAAATGTTCTATATTTTATGTTTACCCAGTTAATTATTACAGTATTTGAATTTACGTTTAGGTGTGAATATCGGAATTAATGAACATATGGAAAGTTAAAGAAGGTTTTTCGTGGAATATCTGAAATATGGAAAGTTTTTAAATGTAATATATTGTGTTATTATTTTATTGACTTTCTCATAATATACCGGGACCATAATAAACATGGCGACATTGACTAACATTTTATACAAAGTCTTGCGCATTGTTATTGAATTTATGTAATGAAACCCATATATTTTAATATTAACTTAGACTTTCTTAGAATCTTAATCATTATTTTTATAATATATGGAAAACAATCAAGTAAAATGAGTTTAGTAAAAAGGTTGGGAAGTGAATTTTTGTTAGGTACAAATAAAAATTTAGTTTACGGTATTAAACGTGAAAAGTACAATTTGTTGTAAGTTGCAGGTATTTTATATACTGTGGAATAATTTATTAGCAAGAAATGTGTTATTTTCAATCTACTAACTATAACTAAATTTCAACATAAACACATAAACATTTAAATATGTTAAAATAAACAATTAGGATGTCTACATTCCAGATTGAGTTATTTGCAACTGATGGAAAATCCACATTGAAGAGTTTGCCTTGAAAAAGAGCAATGTTGGGCTTGGAGAAGTAACATATATTATGGTAAGCAGAATATATTTAACGGAACTCCAGTGGAAGGCCTGAGTAAGGAAAATGTTAAAGAAATGCGAGAAATTATGGAAACCGCTACCCACGTTTTCCTCTGAGCGTCTACCATCTTGTCCTTGTAAGCGCACTTGATAGGTCTCTTTATCGCGTTAGTCGAAACTAGTATTGTCTTATATCTTTTATTTATCTGTTTGTAAATAATAAGATTTACATTGATTACTATTATTTAATGCATTATAATAGAACTTTATTAACATATAAGTATGTTATTTTTTTATTAAATAACTGTGAAAATTATCATATTAGCAACTAATATAACGTCAAAAATGTGTTAATAGTATATATAATTTGTTTTGTACATATCCGATATAAAATATTAGTAAATAATTAGGCATAATAAATTACAAACCACGCACGCACGCACACACGCACACACGGATATTGTATTAGTATAATTGTAAAACGTTACAACCGTTAAATATTACTAATAAATTTGTAGAGTCCTTTATTACTTAAGTCAAATAGACGGATAGATCTGAAAGTTGAGAATTAATACTGAAATGTTGATCGATGGTATAATTTCATAACTTGAAAACTGAAGTTTATACAGACATATCGTTACGAATCAATTCGTAGAGTAATTATAAAGTGACATCTCTAATCTCCATCTTTGACATATGTCTCCTACATATCATGATTTACTTTGAAATATGAGTTTGTTTTATAAAACGTTTCCCTCTGGTCGTTTGACATGAAGTTAATATACATGAAATAAACAGAACTTTAGAATTTGATTAGTGTAATAGGTAATTACTTGAAAAATCAAACATTTAACTACATATGATTTAACCCTCAGCTTGGTTCGGCAGACGTACAACCCAACTTCAGATACGAAGCAAACACCCTCGGCATTGGTGAGGGTCGCGTTGGATATAAAAAGAAGGGACAACCATTCGCGTTCCAAACGCCTCGGTGAGTTTTCCATGCAATACGCTGTAAGTTATTGTTTTTGTCACATCTGCTCAACGAGAACTGTACGTCGTTCTTGCTGTGACAGAACTGTCTGTGTTTATCTTTTTTCTTGTATTGTATTTGTTTTGAGGTAATATTGATATTTAAAATAATACAAATGTATGGATGAAAAAACTAGTGAGGATTTCCGTTAAAATATTGTATGTGTTTGGCTTGCGTGGAATAAACGTATTTTTATGTATTCACTACCTGTTACTCGCGGCTTCGCACGCAATCTTAGAACCAAAGTCCTTAGATTACTTAGTAAAAGCAATTATGATGTAATATGATGGGAGTCCTATAAAAAACTTAAAGCGTAAGTGATATACATCAGTTAGATATTATTTAAGTTCATGGTAAATAGTATCAGAGTTTAATTTAATTATTATATCATGTTTGGCACGTGTAGGAGCATTTATGGTCCTAATTAATTATATACGTAACGTCACAGTTGAATCTGCCTTGTCATCTCAATCAAGAAAACACAAATCACGGATCACACAGGTCTCAGAAACTTACTTCGGTCAAAAAGCGTATATTTCAAGTTTAAGATATTTCTAGTACCATACTAGAGTTTGCCTTGTTGTTCTGACGAAAAACATATACACTTACGTAAGACCGAGATGCCTACTTTGGTTAAATAGTGCCTACTTAAGACCGTTTAAATTCACTTACCTATTATGTCACAGTTTAGCTTGCCATATTGCCTCAATCAATACTATATACGTTCGGTTATCTAGTTCTCGAAATCTACTTTGGTCAAAATCGTGTTGAGGTAGTTGCGTTTGCCTTGTCCTGATGAAGAAAATACACACATAAGTAGGAATAAAAAGCCTATTACGACCTAGGGGGTAGTCCTACCTACTTCTTATGTACTTTCTGTATAAGAGGAAAATCCTTATTAAGGTTATGCAACATTCCTAAATATGGTTATTAAAGTTTTGCTTTACACTTTGTTTTTTGGACAATAGCCAGGAAAATATTTAATCGTTGAGGCATGTTAGTATTCATTTTATCTGTTTTTCCACAGGCCATTATTAAAATATAATATCATAATATCAAGGAAGTCCACCAGTTTAAAGTAATTTATGTGAAAACATTCATAACTTTGACCATTATGGTTAATTTTATACTAGTATTTGTAATGCATTAGATGATTTTAATTCGTCACTGGCGCAATCTGGAGTAAAATTTATATGTTAATGTTTTATTTACTATCTGCATTACACTACCGATCAATCGCTGTTTACTTATTATTGATAAAATTTAAATGTAAACTGATGTTTCAGAAAGTTCGACGAACTATAGCTGTCAACAGCTGTTTTAGTGCCAGTTCAATTTGAGTTATGAAACGTAAAAACAAAAATTTCTTCTGAATTCCAAAATATTCCAGGAAACTCTTCTTATCTTTTTCTTGATAGAAACCTTCCTAGGATTTTAATGAACATTTTTACAAAACGAGTTTAACCTAATTGGTCCAGCCGTTCTCGATATTTGTGCTTACAATAACATTTAGCGATTAATTTTTATTTATAAGATACAATATAACCTAATATTTAGTTTTAGTCTGAGGTTCAAAAATTGGTATTTTTCAGATAAACTAACTTCATAATTAAAACATTTTCTGCAAAATTTCTAAAATATATAAAGTGGAACTATATATGACTAATTAAAGCTACCTGTAAAATCAAGTCTTTACAGTCTTTTGCAATTGCAATATATAAAGAACACAAAAAATCTTATTAAAATGTTTTAAAAATTACAACCATAATACGTATTATTAGGACCTAAAGTGTTGCAACGTAATTTAATCGTTGTAAAATTTAATTTTTCCGATCGGATATCAATTATTGATAGGAAATCAAATAATTAGCGCTCTTAAATTGTTCATGGACGGCGAAAACTCTATTAAGAAGAGGAAACAGTGAGAGTTTGAACAACTAAATTTACATAATAAAAAGAAACCAAACTCTTATCTCGTTGCTTGGCAGTAACGTTTTGGAGGTTCCAAAAAATGGAGGAAATAATCTGTTATTTACGTAGCCAATAAAAGTTTTAAGTAAAACTCCAGGTAATGTACAGGACACAGCTATTTATAAACATATTATTACTTATGTCCGTCTATATGTGTGTACATTAGTTATATTTTTACATATTACAACGCAAACACACAAAATTTAAGAAAGTTGCTTGCTATGTTTGTTTTACTTTAAATTATATAAAACACTTATCTTAAAGTTCCAATATCCTAGTTTTACACTAATTCAAGAGTAATGTAGAAAAAGAGATTTTGTCCTTGGTTATAAGAGTTTATAGAAACGTTTATACTAATTAACTTTTCTATAAACTATGGCTAACCTTCATATTATTGAGAGTTATATTCTACATGTAAGCAATACTTTATTTTATTTGCGAAAATTCATTTGAAAAGTCAATCTTAGTATTTATTGCCTACTTTGTAATATTGATGTAATATGGAAGGATTTCAAGTTTAGTTGAGTATATATAGGAATAAGAATATTTTTCAGTAACTAAGGATCTATTTTTATTTTGACACACGAGTTTTGTTTCATACAGTAATTGTTTATATACGTTTATCTATTATTATTGTTTAAGTAATAAAAATAAATATCTCTTAAAATATGATAACTCTTACCACCTCGTTGACTCATATCACCCATTGTTTCTACGCATATTTACAGGTCTATTTATTGTAAATCTACTGAAGGCTCCAAAACAAGGCTCAGAAGTTGCGCGAGTAACTTCAGAAAGTTATACTGTATAAGTCAAGCAAGTTGGGTAACAGCGCTGGAGCTTTTCTCTCACCTGCACCTACCATGAATTTCTCACTGGTTGTTATAATAGACTCTGGTATTGATATATTTTTTTGAAGCTTAGGAATCAGAAGATTTTGTTAAGTTTCATTAACTGTCTTAATATTACGCCTGAATTAGCTATATTTGTGGGATGGACGTTTCTGTTCGAAAATTTTCATAATTCTCACACTTCACGGTAGTACATGTAAGAAATAATTAACACATAATACAGCTCAGAAAGAAATAAATAATTGAAGAAGCATTAACACATGGTGTAAACGTGACCCGTTACACTAATAACATTAAAGTATGCCCTACATTTTAACGACTCTAGTTTTACACGAAGTATGTGTGTATTGCACATTTACCACACTGAAGGAGAGTTTTTTGAACGTCCATTCTAGTTCCCATTCTTATAAAATATGAATTGATAAAAACTCTATTAAATAATATTATTTGAGAACGACAAAACATTATGGATGAAAGCCATAAAGCCGTTATTTAAATACGTAAAAGCTTAAATAACGTTTCAATCTTAAAAACATTTGTGCACTAGCAAAATTAACACATAATACAAAACATAATATAAAAAGTCTGAAAAAGAAAAGATTTCATGTAATTAATTATAAATCAAGCAAGAGACTCAGGAATAGTTTAAAAGCAAATAAAAATTTGTATGCAAAAGTATCATTCTTGAAATAATTACGATATAGTACAATACATTCTTACTTATAAAATTTTCGATTTATTCATTTTTGTATTTTATTTAGTTATTGTAGTTTTGTCTAATTTTAAGTTTAAAAAAAAATGAGAGGTAGAAATACCACTGATCAGGAATCATATGTTTTGACACTTAGACAAAATAAATAATGTTCATGCTATTAAAAGTATAAGCAAATTTTGTAACACATAAGGGGAAACAAATATTAATGGGAATTGTTTTCCTAACTATTATATTATTATCAATTATATCTGCCTAATATTAATTCATACAATTGCAGTATAATGAAAGCTGTCGTAGATTGACGTGGTTAGATATTTTAGACTCTTACATTGCTAGATAATTGAAACACATAAACCTAAAAATTACAGTACAAATAATATTTTTTACAGTTTTCAACAAAAGAACAATCACCCTGCCAAAAGTGCGGAAGGAAATTGTTTTTCTCTTCTTTAGTGGAAGATCAAACATGTACTAAACCCTCACTATACAGAAGAGTGATTCTCTTTGTTTGGTCACTAATCGGAACGACACAAATAGCCTTCTTTACTGTTTCGTTCCAAAACAGGTTTATCCACAACAATCATCTTGACAAGCAACAAGTATTAAGGGCAATTATGATTTTTTAAATACAAAGGAGAAATAATAAAATAATACCTTAATTTATATTTCCCATTTTAGAATAATATTTGTATTTATTTAAGTTAGCCTTTGAAGTTTGAACCAATGACAAATACAGTAGTGTGATGGTATTGAATTTTAATTCAATTGTTTTACTGTATAAGATTTGAATTATAATTATGTAAACATCGTTTAGTTTTATGATATTTTAAAACACAAAAGAAAAAAATAGTTAGAAAAGACATTATAACTCTAAAATTATTATTAATTTTAAACTATAATACTTAAATACTTAGAGGTAAATACGTTGTATGCGGAAAATCAAAAAACCCTTATTAGTATATTTCTTACAAAGATTAATTTGATATATATTACATATAAAACTAATAAATGAACTAATGAACTGTTCGTTATGATATTTTTGTAAAGTAATTATAAAGTATTTCAATTTTCTGAACTGTTGGTTACAAACAATTGACATATACCCATCAAGATAGTGCAAAATCACGTAGCTGAATAACATTCTACAGATTGCTATCGCATTTGTCTGAGACTCAGGTTTTTCTACAGGAAAATTCGAAGTTCCAGGACCCTCTGACTAGTTATCCTTAAAGCCGATAAGATGTTAGACTCGAATATTTGAAACGATAAAATCCTGTAGTCTACTTACATATATAGCCTTGAAATAAGATAATAAACTGAAAAATAAACCATAAAACATCGTTAAACACTAGAAATTAAATATTTTTTTTAAAAATGGAAGAAAAACATACGAAAACAGGAAATAGAACTGAGATGAAAACCGGAAGTGAATAAAATATTGTAGAAAAAGCGCTAGACTACTCATATTTTAAAATTGTTTATTCCATAATATCCAGCAACTCATATGTGGAGGACCTATTTGATGTATGTTTCACAACAGTTTCATATCAACGTCCATTTTAATAGCATTAATAATATGATTTTTTATGTAGTTTCCCGGATCATCAAATTAGTTCCATTTCACTCTATATACAAATCATCTACAAATTATTAATGATATATTCGAGTAACTAAGGATAAAGTCGTAATTTTCACAAATATGAGTCCCTATATGTTGGTCTTGACGTATACTCTTTCTTCTTTATTTTACTTTTGTTACCTGAGCAAACTTTATTGTGTTATAAAACATTATAATAATATATAAAAATATTCCTTTGTGAAATAAAGGGCTTTTAGAACACTGAACTTATGACAATATATTTGAAGTACCCGACGTCGAATTCGTACTCTCCACAAATAAGACACGTTATGTATGCTGCTATCTCTTTTTAATTCGAACTTCCGTAGTAAAAAGTGAAACACTCAATATGTTTATACATTAGCAGCTCAATATTGTTACACCAAGACCTATTCATACGTAGTTTCCGAAATAGAAGGCATACTAAATCGCTCTTAACAAATCTACTTTAGATTGGTGCATGAAATCCAAAAAAAAAGAAAACAAAAACGTATTGAAACATTCGTTTTTTTCAATTTTTGTAAAGTCTTACACATCTAAGACAGTCGTTATATTATAAACAATCTACTCGTACAATAGCAGTTACTAGTTATGCATTTACCGGAATTTAAAACCTTATATTATAATTAATCCTTTTACTTAAAAAATTATAGTTAATATTTTACAGAATAAATTACAAAATTTGTTTGGATAAATTTTATATCAGTATAAATATGAGTTTAACGGTAACCAGGTTGGTAAAATTAACGCAAAAATATGTTCGGAAGTTGCAGGAAAATGGCAAGTTATAGTACATAATAGGACGCAAATTGAGCCTGGATTCTTTACACGTATAACGAGAGAGCACGAGCGGAAGGTCTGGGAAGCAATATCCAGGAAATTGATTTTGAACAGAATTATAGTCTTCATTGGCAAGTAAACTCAATAAGCAATCTTCAGTTTTCAATATTTCATCCACTGATATTGCATAATCCTTAACCTACTGAATTAGTTCTGCAACGTTTCCTACCACTTAGAAGTTTGTATGAAAATGAATTATACTTGTTTTAAACATTACGCAATATATGCAAATCTGTATAACGTATTTCGGCAAATCAATGGAAGGTTTTCAAATCGAACTCCTGAAATAGTTAAACGTGTCTTTTTGAAAGGCTACCATTTCACAGACATCTTTAAGAGATTCATGAATCACTGTCGATGATAAGGAGACCACAGATTTAAGCTCGGAACTCCACCTTGTGAGACAATACGTGTAATGCGTTAATTGAAGAAGTGTGTAGCTTACTCTATTCCATAGAGCAACACATTTAGGTAATGCCTTTAAAAAGGTATTTTTAGGAATGTCAATTAGAGGTCTTATAATTATGCTCCATTTTAAGAAATAAAATAATTCCCTGTATTGGTAATTTTTAGCTCCTGTAATGAAAAAAGCCATAGGTACGTACTTTGCTATGAATAACTATACAAAAAATAACTAAAAGGAAAAAAATATTAATAATTAATTCCAAAATACTTACAAATAAAATTAGCCATTCAGCTAACGAAATGTATGCTGGTTTTAAACTGAGAAGTGTATTTAACTATTCTTAAAAATTAAAGTAGTGGTTTACAATTGAACGTTTCTCTACAGAGCTCGTAGTACAATTGCAACTGCATGGACTAAAAAATTATGAAATATATTGCTTCAATAATATTACTTTCAATACTATGATGGTAATTGTTAATATATATTAAATGTGTAATTTTGTAAAACAAATTTAAAATTATTTTTGAATTTGGATATATTTTCTCAATTTCAATAATATTTACCTTTGCCAAATAAATTCAAAGCCATAAAAGATTTGATATATATTTTAAGTCGTTATACAGATTCCTGAACATGATTGACGTAGGACTGTTTTTTAGTCTACCGTTATTTATAGTGGCATGTACTATAATATTACTTTGCTATTTATCTATAAGACACCATCAGGACGAAAAGAAAGCATAATTTCGACAAAATGGCGTCCTGCTCACATAAAATCTATTGCGTTTTGTAAATTGGGTAAAACTCTTCAATTATCTGTATATTACAAAAATACGCGGGTGTATGAAAAGGAATGGCCTGATTTTGTACGGTAATAATTACGAAACATAAGGCGTGCGGGCAAGCAAAGCTGTGTTTTTGGAATGGCGTGGCCTAAAGTGTCATAAAATCTCCACTAGATGTCAGTCAGTGCGTTTTCTTCGTTTCCAGTCAGTCTGAAGTAAAATGGCGTCCGCTTAAAAAAGGCGTTTTGTGTGTTGCAGTTTGCCAAGGATGAGTCAGTTGTTTCGGTCCAGCGTGCTTTTCGTCGTCGTTTCGGGCATTTTATCCGCCTTCACCTAAAAACATTAGTCGATGGTATCGCCAGTTTGAAGAGAAAGGGCGCTTGTGCAAAGGTTGTGCAAAGTTCAGGCCGACCTCGCACTTCTGACGAAATGGTGGAAACAGTGTACGGTCCCTTCTTTTTTGAGGGAGACACTGTGAATGGAATGAGCTATCTTCAAATGCTGCAGAATTGGCTTTTCCCACAACTTCAGGCAGACTCTGGTGACTTCATTTTCCAACAGGATGGAGCTCAACCTCACTGGCACAACAATGTTCGGCAGCTTCTCAACAACACTCTGCTGGATAGGGCGCACGGGACCTCGAGACAATGCCCTTCACTTTTGGCCTCCAAGATCACCAGACTTGACCCCATGCGACTTTTTCTTGTGAGGATATGTGAAGGAAAAAGTGTTTGTTCCCCCTCTAACTCATGACATCGAAGAACTAAAGAACAGTTGTATAAGGTTTATGAGGAATTTAGCTATCGTTTGGATGTTGTTCGTGCTGCTGCTGGTGGACATATAGAACATTTGTAATAAAAATACCTAAAACATTAAGATTTTGCGAGTATTTTGTAATAAATATTATTTTTGAAGTACATTTTTAGCAATAGATATTTAGTTTTAAAATCAGAATCAGATCATTCATTGTGATACTCGCTGTATAGTATGATATTTATAGGCAGAAACTGGGATAGCTTGAATATTGTCCGTAAGAAAAACACGGTAAAAATGTAAACTACTTTCGGATAGTTTAAATAATATTTGAAGTTTTCACTCAATATATAGCCAATTCATTCATTTAAATGATATTACGTAAACTAGTATTTGAATTTTAAAAACTGTTATAAACGAAAGAATATCCCAAATATTAATACTATGTTATATTCATCACATTATTACTAACTCATGTCATCAACATATTCAATTTGACGGTCTATGTCGTGAATAAAATGAATACAATAAATTGAAAATATAACTTTGAATAGCAGAATATAGTTCATCCTCTTTAGTGATTCTTATAGTTATTCTATAAAAGTAACCTCAAAGAAAGAAGAATAGCAATACAAACTGTTCCATCAAAGAGCTCTTATTACGTATATAGTAAACGTAGTAACTTCATCGTATTACGATCGTAGCAAAGAGGATATTGTTTCAACTTTTAGACGATGGAATTTAATATATCACTACCACTGTTCTGCAGTTATAACACAAATTTTTTATTTAAAATAGACTCCTAAATATGAAATTACGATGGTAAATTTCGTAACAACGATATAATTTATTAAAATTATGCACTTGCATTAAAAAAGATCGAATATTTATATTAAGTATAAAGTGCTATTAATTAAATATGAATGATTTAAAAAAAGATTAATTTATCAAAGAATCAAGACAATAATGCTCGTTTTTATACTATTTTACACAGAAAACTCAAACATGCCATTAAATCTTAGTTTTTTTAATACATTTTACAATAATAGTTTTGGTTATTAGGCGATAAACTGACGAACTTTTTTTCGCAGGAAGTAATTTAACTTATATTGCTGGTTTTAAGTTATAATTTTAAAATCCGTTATTTTATCCTTGCAGTTGTTATGAAACTATTCTATACCATATTTTAGCACTTAATGTTAGAGTTAGAACAAACTCTCTGTAATATTACTATGAACTGTCACTATCCTAGAATATCTAAACCTGGAATCTGTGGGATATTTGAATACTGTCATGATACGATAAATAAATTCATGTAGGAACGACATTTTTCCCAGATATTGAATTGTGCTATATAAACATTGAATGCACTGCTGCTAAAATAATTTTCGAGGTTTTTAATATATGAAATTGGTCGAGAAGTTTTAAATAATATCAGTTCTCTACTTTTTTTTCAATCAATAAGTACCAATTTTATCGTTTGGTGTAGTCTGCTACGTACCAGTTTATAAAGGTACTGATTGGATACAGCTAAAGTCACACAATCTGTGGATTGTATAAGATTGGTTGGCGTAAATCCCCTATTGTTAGTTTAAATGAATTGGTTTCTCGTCGCTGAGTTAGTATAAACGTTTTAAACTGGTCCTGAACACAGTCACCAGTCCAAATTTGATCTCAGCTTTAGTGGTTAAATTAGTTTACAGTAGTCTTAGTTACTTCATCATGAAAAGTAATTTGGTGAGTGCTTTACTCGTTCTGTTTTACTAATGAACGGTTTTCTTTCAGTTTTTATATAATGCAACTTCTATTCTTAATCATTTAATAAAGGGGCAGAATAGTAAAATAATCTACTATTATTATGACGGCTTCCTTGCGAACACACTTCAGCAGACAGCAAAATATTAGCTACTATCCGGTCAGATGTGTATATACAATATATGTACTGAGTTCCCTATTTCACAACAATATGATTTACGTTATCACTGCATTCATAGATATTTAAAATTAAATTTTGTAAACATGTACTAAAACTGATGACTTTGATGATGAAAAAGTAAATATATTTTGGAAAAAATTCAAATATTAGGTTGTATTGCAGATAAAAAATAATAATTCAAATAATTATTAATTTTTAATTAGTTTTATTTATTTAAGACATATTTCAAAAGAATTAAAAAAATATGAACAGTGCAAGCTTAAAAAAATTGCTTTCTTCTACTAATTACAATCTTCATTCGTAAGTGTGACTCGTCTTCATCATTCAGAGAATTGGAATATGTAAAAACAAAACAATTATTGTAAAATAAAAAACAATTGGAGAAGTGATGAGAACATATCTGATAAAAGATTTATTATTATGAACTTTCCAGGAACTTCGATAATTAAGTGACTCACAGAAGTTGGGATTTTGATTATCCATTTAAATACAAATTTGTTATCCTTCTCAATCCACCCATGTTCTTATGGGTCTAATGTGGTAGGTTTCTTCTTATAAGCATTTCTCCAAACACTTGAAGTCCTCTTACAGGATGCTGGGGAATCTCACTCCTACACGGTAGTTTTTGAGCTTGCATGAACATTCACTAAACTTTTAGTCAAAATTTTTCATTCACGTCGGAAGCTTTTATAATTGCTTAAAATAAGTTTGCATCTTCCATAATCAATGACAATAGACTTTCTTTGCATTACGGACCTGGCAGATAAAACTTATGAATATTATTAAATACCTTTTTTAACCGGTCTTCTGTTCAAATTTTCCTCACCGAGAGTATCGAATGCTTGTTGATAATCTATTTCTTGTAGCCAGGTAAAATTGCCTTTTTTTCTCTCTAATAAAGAGAGCCCGGATTGAAATCACATCCTGTGAACGTTGAATAACACGATAGAGTTAGTAACTTTTAATATTATACAATTTCTTTGAATTTATCTGGAGCGTTTTTTTACTTAAGACAATGTAAAACGACTTATAATTATAATTTGATGTACTTTAAACTTTAGGTAAAAGGTTGCAGGTATGATTTCTTAGTCGTTGTCTAGCTCAGAGTAATGTATCTTTTGTGTTTGTATTTTAGTTAAAGTAACAGATAAAAAATTTTTTATTGAATAATAATAATCATTTGCGAGTTATTTAGAAATAACATTAATATCGACTAAAATAAATAAACACCAACCTTTAGGATGACAATAGGAATTATTTTAGTATTACAACTACGACTAACCGTAAATATAAATTGACGTATTGGACTAATTATTAAGTAAAATACGAGGTAATAATATTGAGGTAAATGCATCCATCTGCTGAGCTTACTGATTTAATCTATCTTTCGTATTTCTTTAAGCTGTAAGAAGCTAAGATAAGGGTTAAACATCTTAAAAACGTTATTAGTGGGCCATATATTTATTTTATCTTTTAATATTTGTAGGACAAGTAATATTATTTTACGTTATGGAATTATAAAATTAACTAGAACAATATTAAAAGAGTTTGAATCTAACATGTTATATGGAATATGTAAGGAGATTTTAAATAGCCAGATATAAATATATAGTTTATGTTAATATACAGTAGGATATTAACAGCACATCATATATTTCCTTATCAATATATTTTACTCTACACGCTGTGTAAGATTCATTAGATATATATCATAGAGTAAATAATATATATATTTTTTAAATATTTTTTTTTTAATAGAATGTCGAGGTTACAGGAAATGGAAAACCACTGACTGGATAAAAAGCAGTGAAACGTTTGATCACCCGAACAAATAAATGTAGAATCAATTTGTGTAAATAATCAACCTTTGATGTTTTTTAACTTGACAGGAGACAATAAAATGAATAAATAAAATCGATCCGGCGGCCAAAAATTATTGCATCCATTGATATAATCACTGACCTGTGGTTTATGAGAGTTATTACTCAACACGTGTGGTACTAAAAACCCGAAGTTATGTATTTTAACAAACACGAGGCTTAGCTATTTATTTTTCCATAAAGAAAATCCACACAAGAGAGTGAAAATATTTAAAGCTGAATATTAAGAAATTATTTTTTAAGTTAAATTGAAAACTGTGTATGTTAATACAAAGATACAATATATTTAAAGTCTAGAAATTAAATTAGCTGCTTTTTGTGATAATTGTTTATTTATTAATTTCTTTTAGAAAACTATTGCAGACTTTAAAAACCAGATAACCATTTTTATTTATTCGGCTTATCAATGTGGGAACACTTGCTTGAAGTTACTTGATTCGTGTTTGATGAAGAATTAAAAAGGAATAAGGTTAACTTTGCTATATTCAATTATAACATCAATATGCTATACAATTTATATAAAAAAAAACTATAAGAGTTAAAATGGAGTAAGTTTTTTGAAGAAGATATTGTTCAGTTATTATGGTCCTATTAATATGTTAGCATATGTAGAAGATAATAAGAATGAAATTGATTGAACGCGTATTGAGTGGAGAGCAAGGATTATGCCAATTGACATGAGAACTTAAAAATCATGAGTCATAGATATAATAAAAAAATTAAAAAAGTTGGGTTACTTAAAATTGTCACTTTTCCATTTTTTATTAAGGGTTAAAATTAGTGTAATAAAATATATGTTAAATATAAATTCCGAGTTTTATACATATCATTAACATATATGTGGTTCTATTTTACCCGTACTGTTAGGTACGGACAAGAAACACAATTATTGCGACTATTTAATTTTCTAAGTGTTATTTTTTATATATGACAGAATTTATTTCAATTTAAAAAAGTTACATTAATTTAGGTTTAAACTTTATAATATTAAAGGAAATATCCTTTTTCTATCCACATTAAAACCAAATGCTCAACTCTCATAAACCATTACAATCATCAGAGTTATGTAAGATCCCTTAAATGTATCGTATTTATTCACAAATTATTCCATCCATTTATATTAAAAGAAAAAAAGAACTGCAGTTAGTCGATTATTTGGTTTAAAGGTACAAATTAAAACCTGTGCTATTACCTCTTTACTATTTTAAATTCAGTTATTTTCAAACAAATCTCTTTTATAACACACAAATATAGCAGCTGTAATCGAATTAAATTACTAACATTAGTTAGCATGCTGTTGAGGAAAAAACTCAACTCACTTTGATTATGTTAATCCCATTCTAAAGTACTAAAACTGTTCTTGATGCATCATTAACTGGAACTTGCTTTTCTGATGCGAGTCATTAGGCTAATGAGGTCGAGTCCTGCATCTCCACAACGTGACGAGACTGTCCGAGTAGTGACTTGAAATATTGGACTTAAGTAGATTAGATGGTCTCCTAATTTCCAACTTTAACAACTAAATGATAATTACAGTTTCGTGACATAAAATATTAAATAAATGGTAATACATATAATTTAAAATATAACTATCTAAATGAAAAGTACCAATATTAATTGGATTGGGATAATGCATCTCCATTGGTAGAAAACTATTTTTTTTAAACTAACTGTTTATACATTATCATTAATATGAAAGAGGAAATATAATTAAGGTTTTAACTTTTGAACACAGCTAAATTTGAAAAATGTATCGAATGTCGGTTTCATGTAAGGTACAAACTATCTCACTCCATGTAGTCGGAAGTAAGCCGTATGTTTCTCAAAAAGGAATCTTTTAAATACACTTAAGGGATACAATTAAAGTTATTTCAAGCATTATTTTCTATTCGGAAACAAATTTAAAAATATCGGAATAAAATATATACTTGTAGTTAATGAATTAAAAAGTTGGACTAAAATTAAAGGAATAAAAAATGTGTTTATTACAAATAAGTACGTTAGTAAATAAAGTTTGTTTTCAATTTATAAAAGTTGTTTTACTCCTACAGTACCTTGAAATCGAACTAAAAATGCCGTATTTTATGGTTATTGTTAAGTATTTGTATTCGCCAGCAGGAAATAAATTTTCTATTGAAATTAGTAAGTTGATAATAGCTAAAACACTAAAGTGGTAATTGCTCCACACTACACTAACCCCGATTTAATTTCCAACTTCCAACGGTGGTAAGGTTGACAGATTACATAATCCCACATAATCCTTGAAGGAATAAACTGTTAAAAACAGGAGAATATAAATTAAATAACACTAAATTAATAATATTGAAAGAAGAACATAAAGAAACATAAATTCAGGTTTCAACTTAATTAATTTTAAACTATTGTTCAAATTTAAATAAATACATAATATTAAAAATTATTTACATGTTTACTTTTCAAAAATTTTGAAAGCATTGTATAACAAATTTATGCGTTCAAAAACATTTGAATTACATATTTTTCATACAAAGGTTACCACTGTAATTTTATTTAGTCTATTACGAATATTAGTTTCTATTATTGCAAAATATAAATAACAAGATTAAACATTTAGTATGTGTCTACCTATACTTCCGTATGCCTGTACAATATATCTAAAACGAAACTGAACTAAGTCTTCAACTCGGTTGATTAAATATGAATATTTCCAATAAAAGCATCTCAGGAACTAAAAAAAAGTAGAATTCTTCTACGGTGCATGTCATTCCATGAGATTTAGCTGATCTTTCTGATAGTTTTATATTAATCTTATGGGTAATCTAGACAGCAAAAAATAAAATAGCAGAACATATACATTTCTGTAAAAGCTAAATGTAAATATGTAATATTTTAATATATATATATAGACTATATAACCAACGACGTACAACATTATGTTTTGATCATTTTGTTTCTATAATCAAAAAATAATTCTATAGACATTTATGATTTATGTATTAGTTATGAGAAAACCGACTGAAATAACAAATAGCTAAATTTATAATCTTTCAAGGTATTCAAGCAAATTAATTGATCGAATATAAACATCTATACAAATTAATTGATATAGAGGCAAGAATAAATAGTATGCAATTAGTTATACTCGTCTAATCTTGCTATTCAAATGAGGTTCATTTAATGCTACTTTAGTAGGCTGATATTGCTTAATTTTGTCAGCCGGAAATACGTTGAAATTTTTCCATCTGTCTATCAGTCCTAAGAACAAATCGAGACTTAAGTGAGCTTTGTACTGGAAATTCTGCATTGTATCCCAGTGAAGCTTACGTGACGCGTGGAGTGGCGTAGCTGTAGAAGTCTATATTTTATACCAATATATACATTAAAAAATGTAAATACATAGAATTTAATAAATAAGCTGCATTTGGATTGTGTATTTCTACAATAAAAAGTGGTTGAACAAGAATTAATTAATATCATGCTTACACTCAACTATGCACACATTAGCCGTATAAAAACTGATGCGGCTGTATATATACTGTATATATATATATATATATATATATATATATATATATATATATATATATATATATATATATATATATATATATATAATGCAATCAACTAAAGAGCTCAGCCTCCTACGTTAGTTGTAAACAACGTTGACCTCTTTGATAATATAGCTTGTATTTTGTTGTTTTTTAATATGCTTTCCTGTTGTGTGAAGGTGATTCTACCAAATAAAAGAATGCTATCAATGAATCCTTATTCTTTTACATTTTGCCAATAAATTACTCAACCTTATTGTAATAGATGGAGAATTAATTGAAGCAAACAATATTACTCATTGCAGTACTTAAAAGACCAATTCCAGATTGAACAAGGAGAAAAAGTGAAATGATAAAAAACTACTAGGTTTTTAATGAGAAAAGAGTAAATTATAAATCATAGCATGATAAAGGAAAAAATTATAGTTCCAAGTCAGTAGGCCAGTTAGTGTGGTTAGGCACACAGAAAAAAACATGAAGGTTTTTCTAGCCCCTCGTATGATTATCTTCGCTTTTGCTCAGCCAATAAACGTTGGGATACCAACAGAGGTATGAGTTATATGCGCACTTAAATTCCAGTAAAGACCATATGTGCATAAATACACGGAAGCCTACTAATGCTTGTTCCAAGAGCACTTTCACCTTGTTTACCAAACACTTGTGGGAACTGGCAAATGTCTTGTATTTGCTTCCTCACCGTACGTGAGCATAGAAAATTAATTCTAATAGTTTAATATTATTGTTTAATTATTTTTAAGAGCGTAACTGAGGTTTATTTATTTTTGCAAACAGAATTTAAAGGGAAGATACCCAAAAATTTATGATTTTATAAAAAGCTAATGAATATTGTTTTTACTAAAAGCCTTCGATATGTATCATTTTATGCATCAAATATTCGTTTTTATTTTATATTTGAACTACATAATGACGCATATTTTAGTTATAATACTAATATTACTTTTAATTTCAATCATTTGTAATTTTATAGTCTATTTGCTATTTTGTGACCAATTTGAAATCGATTACAATATAGGAATTCTTAGAGAATTATTGACATAAACTTAGAATAATTTAAAATTCTTAGGTAAATATAAATATATAAAATATCAGCAATGATGCAGCTTTATCAGTGCAGACTAGATTCAACATTTCAAATCAACATTCTACTATGCAAACTTATTATTGACAGATGTACAAAAGGAAAAGTTGTGCTCTCAAAGAAGTCACTCATTTTCCAGTCTATCAGATGAGACGGCGTGAAAAGTTTTTATTCACTGGTAAAACTGTAATACATTGTCTGTAAAACATTATGGCTCAAAAACTTTGTTTACTAACAATTATATTAAATTTTAACGACTCTAATTACAATTATTTATGTTATTAAACTGTTGTTATAAATATTATATAAGTAAACCAATTATATTTATCTGTATATCTTTGCTGAATCTATATAAAAATATTTGCTAAAGAAAAGATTGACTCGAGAGCCATGGAAGTAATACTTATTTAAAAAAAGTTGAAATTTATAGCTGCACTCGTCACCCTAGGACAATATGGTTGTGTCAAAGGATCTCAATGTTTTAACTATGTAAGTAGCCAGTCTTTGGTCATTAGTTCTTACTCTAACAGGCAACAGGCTACGTAAAGGACCTGTGTTTAGGTAAGCTCATCAACGCACGGCTTTGAACAGACTTCATCATTTAAAAGATAGATTGTGTAGCATGTTATAATTTGCACGAACAATAATGTAAAATCGCCTCAGTAGAATGGATGGATTTTTACTTCTTAAAATGTTTCGCCAGAGTAGTAATCGTTCCACGTTCATTTAAATTTCTCCTAAAAATATTTGTAATAACGTGAAGTAGGAATATATTTTTCAAGGAAGCCTAAAATAGCAAAGACACACTTATGAATGATGCCTTCTTATTAGATAATTGTAGTTATGCTATCAAATTTCACGTTCTTATTCATCACGTAGTTTGGTTTTACCTACCGACGTTGGTAGGATAGTACTATTTATTTTGTATTTAATGTCTTAATAAGTGCAATACTTTATTTGCAACAATCCTGAACTATTGAATTAGCTTTAAAATGTTTGACTATGATATATGTTTTACGATTTTAAATAAAAATTTATAAATGGTACATCCTAATGGCATAATTTTATGTTATAAAATGTGGAAGGTTTTATAATTTTTATAATATTTTGCATTAGTTTGAAAATTTACTTTTAATTACTCTACCAAGGGAAAAAGATTTCATTATTTATGAATTTTTATACAGCATTTTTTTAGATGTGCTAGAATCAGAATATTTATATAATTGTACGATATTCTAAAATAAACGTAGCTATTTTTATTATAAAAATATGTACAGGTTTACTATAAAATTACAGTATGAAAGTGCCATTTTCTTGCTCTAACAAAACATCAGATTGTGAGAGTACTAATACATAATTGGTTGCCAATATCGATAAATCTTTCGTTTCCTTTCTATTCTAAATTCTATCATCCTAATACAACAACGCTGTTCCAATGTACAACATTATACCTTGTAATAAAATAAATGTCGTTAATATTAGTGACTACCAATACCATCAAGATAAATCTTTTATATTTGTGTAAAATGTATAGTAAATAACAGCCAAATTAGTTACAGAGTATAATGGTTAATTTTTATCCTAACTTTAATTTTAGTGGGTAAAAAGGCCATTATGTTTGTTCACGTCAAATAAAAAAAATTTAAGTACTTGCACTTACTTTTCAAACGCAAGGGATGTGCTCGGATAGATTATATCTTTATTAGCATTGGTATCTTTCTCTATTGTGGTAACTGTTTAGCTTACATCTGCAAACACCTGATACTGTTTCATACACCTTGTCACCGTCTTGCTCACATATTTTTATGTATATGTAGCACCATTTAACATTTAAAGCCTTATATTGTCAAAGTTTTGTCTTGATTTAAACTTCGATGGCAAATACACAATCTTATTACTGAATTGAATATGTTACTAAATGCTGTATTATATTGAAAGTACTTCGAGTAATATACAATTTTTATTTTTTTGTTAATCTGTAAAATTTATATTAGTATTTAAGGGGTAGAATGTATTCAACCATAAGATCTTTTATGTTAAAATATTCAGATACTTTTTTAACTGAATTTGATACTAATTGAATCCATCTATATTTAATTGCCTTAATACCGTGAATTAATGTGAACAAAATGTCTGGCCTGAACAAATCAAAAAACTTGGAAAATCCATTTAACTTGCCACATATCTATTCCATGTGTATTTAGAGCATTTTAAACTTTATCTTGCAAACACTTGTTTTTTTTTTTAATTACAAGTAAACTTCAAGATATAATATTATACAGTAAACAACTGTATAACTTCTAAAAGTATAATGAGTTTTCAAAACTTGTTCATTAATTCATACAACAAAGTAAAAGTATTTACAACTAGATATATCACGCACATTTGGATCTTATAATAAGCTATGGATGATATTTATGTGTGGCAGTTATTAAACTAAACTCAAATAAACAATAAGAATCCTCCATTTTAGTGTTAATGAGACTAATATTCGAAACAAATTAAATATTTTCAAAATAACATGATTGAGTTTTTGGTTTACACGAGTACAGTGCTTCCATAATAACGATGCTACTCTATGTCCAAATTAATTAATTTTTAATTAAGAAGTAAGCAAGTGATGCAACAAAATATTTATTGAAATATATTAAAAGACCTCCAAATATATTATTAAGCTATTCAAACGAATGATGTAATTGGAATTTAGTCTAGCGTAGAAACTATGAGAATATAGGATTTAGATATTCTGAAATTGGACTGAAGCTGAGAAATAGTAATCTAAATCATAGTAGTAGTAATTATTAATATATACTTTAAAATATACTGTATTGCTATGTAAAAGGAATATTTATTATTTTTAACAGTAAATAAAAGTTAAACCAGATACAGTTTAAAAGGACGATTGCACGCGAACAACGTGTAAAGCTGTATTTCTTCCTTGCCGTGCTTTGTGATAGTGTCTCAAAACATAGCATTGAACTTAATCATGTGAATATTCAATTACATTTTCATCTAGAACAGCTGAATTCTGGGTAACCGGACTAACCTACTTTGTACCTTAGGTGTCTCACAAACATATTATAAGAGTCTATTTATCAATAAATTCTAAATGTTTCATAACTCAAATTTACTCAAGGAAAGATCATTTTGCCTATGCATTTAGGTCAAAATGATTATCTCGAAAACGTATGCATTTTATGAAACGTAAATTGTGCAGATACAGCGTAGAAATTTGTATTTAATACTCCATGGCACTTTCGTTACTGAGGTTTAAGCGTTCACAAGAATTTTTAGAACTAATAGAGCTTTAAACTTTGTAATTTAGGAAAAATTTTCGCTACGAAACCGAGTTCTTTGATTTATGTTTTTTACCTTTTTACATTTGCTGAACTTACTGGAGCCTGTTAACATGAGGACTGGTATGATTGCTATTATGTATCTGTATGTAAATCAATATAGAATTAATGTATTAACTTGAAATGTTTATGAAAGTAAATGTTTCCATATTCAAATTTCAAATTCATGACCTTAATTATGTATTTTATCGAAGCTTTGTCAGCGACATTTTAGTTCAGAATACTCCTACCTTTTATGAGTCTTGTAATCTGTAGCCCTAGCTGGCACACAGTTTTATTATATCTAAGATTTAGCGTACAAAAAGTAGTTTTGACAAACCTCGTTCTATTCCTTGGCTTATATATGTGGACTTAGCCAATCGTTGTAATATACTCTTACACTTCCATCTGAACATTTTGCTTATGAAGAAAATACAATACGGATAGGTGGAATAGAAAAACCAAACACACTCTATCGATGAACTTTTTGATTACCTTTGGGATTTCCTGAAAAGTTTGCATTGGAAAACTTTCGAAACAAAAGCAAAATATTCTTCTGAGTCGTTACGAATACAGCCAGTTTACAACAATGTATTCTGGACTGTTTGAGGAAAAGAAAATTTAATTATAAGTATTAGTATTGATAATGGAGAATATACAATATGTGATAGCAGGACGGTGGCCATGGAAGTCGGAATCCGCTAAGGAGTGTGTAAGAAACTCACCTGCCGAAGCAACTAGCCCTGAAAATGGATGGCGCTGTAGCGTCGTGCCTATACTCTGCCGTCAACGGCAAAGTGGGCGGTCCCCTCGCGGGGTCCGGGCCGTTACGCCTTGACGAGTAGGAGGGTCGCGGCGGTGTGCACTGAAGGGTCACGGGCCGTGAGCCGGCCTGGAGCCGCCGTCGGCGCAGATCTTGGTGGTAGTAGCAAATACTCAAGCGAGGACCTTGAGGACTGACGTGGAGAAGGGTTTCTTGTGAACCAGCTGTTGCACAAGAGTCAGTCGACCCTCTTTACTTTGGCCCAAAGTTGTAACAATGACCTCCCCCCAGAACCTTAAACAGACTTCTGTTACTGTTTTAAAAAGTAAAACTAAGAAAAATGATTGTACAGTAATTTATTTGTCTTGTTTGGGTGTTTTCTTTAGTCTATAGGTTTTAGTTTTTATTTTTATTTCCCAGTATTGTAAATAGTGTAAGATATGACAAGAGTTGTTCTGTAAAGCAGTTGTTATACTGAGAAACGCTTGCAATAAAGGCATTTTTATTTATTTATTTATTTATATTTTTAAAGAAGAGAAACTCGTAATTGTGCTATTTAATATTTATTTATGTTTTGAGATTTTACCAAATTTTATTTCAAAAATTTTATACGATATGTTGTTAATTTTTTTTCTACATCTAAGCAAAACATTGATAGTAAAAAGTATATTTTATAACTCTAAAATGTAAAATAATAGTAAATCTTTTATTTATATAATTGGCCTCTCGATGAAAATAGTAGTTAGTGTACATTAAGTGCATATATGTCATTACCTAAAGGTTTTCCATAGTTTTATGAATGTTTTTAGTATCTAGTATCACTAGTAGATTTATATTTTTGTAATCTAACTATAAATTTTTGTTAGAGTAAAAGAAAATTTTCTCTTCCATGTATGAGTCAACATTGAAATCAGACAATAGACGAAAAGAGTTTGACTTTGTAATCTTTACTGTAATTTAGGCACATCAAAGCATTTAAAGACACATTTGACGTACAAAAACGTTTTAATCCATAATCATTCTTACTATTTAAAGATTTGGTTATTGTTATTTGGTTACCTTAATAGGATAATAATCGTTTCACCTATTCATTTCCTTGATATTCCACCTAGACCCCGAAATTAAAATGTTATAATTGTAAATCCTTGAATATATTATATCTTCAAGACGTCTCACACCAATGGTTACAGCGTGTGGTGGATGAATTTTGTGTCTTAGACGTTCAAGCATTACTCTCACACCGCAAAAATCCATCATGCTGATAAACAGGCGCGAATTTGCTTGAAAACGGACGTATTTCAGCTGAATTATTATCTCCGCCAATTAAAAATTGCAATAAAGGAATTTGGTATAAACTGGTGTAACATTGAGTTTATGAGCAGAGTATTAGAGAGCGCTGCTTACAGTTCTAACAGTCCTGCTGTGTTTCATTTCTTAAAATGAAAATATCGGCTTCACCTCATTACTAAAAAAGAGGAGCTTTTAGTGAATTTCAGCATGTTGTGGCTAATTTTGAAATGTACAAAGAGTGATTCAAACGATATTTTTGTACTAATTAAAAACAATTAAACATTTTTGGCATTTATGTGGTATAAAAAAGAGGGAAGACTAATAATTGAGGTTCAAATAGTATAGATCAGTGTTTTTGGACCAATAAAAAAAACCACGTGGCGAGGGGCTAGCGGCGTGGAGTCGGTTGAAGTGTCAAGTGCATGAGGAGCTGAAAAACTCCACGCGGTGCCGGTGGAATTTAAACTCGACTAGAAAATTCAAAGCATCCATCCACTGAACTTAATTTCCTTCCAGCGTACGGACATAACTATCAATGTACTGTTGCTTCCTCATATGTAGTAATGATTCAGCACCACAGCACCAGCACACACACACACACACACACACACACACACAACACACACACACACACACACACACACACACACACACACACACACACACACACACACACACACACACACACACACACACACACACACACTGTACACGATGTACGCTTTGAGCACAGTATAAAGCACTATACAGGGTGAGTCCTGACCACCCGTGCAGTATTTACAGCTGTCTTAATAACTGACTTCCAAACTTTTTCTATCTCTTTTCCTCCATAATTTGGCCTCTCCGAATCTGTTAAAATTATTTTTAATTTTGAAAAATGCCCTTAAAGGGCCCAATTTGGGGGGTAGGGGTACTTTTTGGGGAATTTTCAAATATAAACATGGGTCGTGTGATACATCAATTTAAAGGTTTATTACACCGAACATTTTGGGCGCAAACAAAAGTTAATTATCTTTAACCGTATGTACAGGGTGTACCAAAACGTTTTGAAATAGGACTTTAAAATAAAGTACCGTGTTACCCTACCTACAATACGGAACAGCTCCAGATTTTTTTTCCTAACTTGCTATTGACCTATTTTTTCCATGAAATATGTGGTACGGGCATTTTTCACTGGATTTTCTAAATTTCAAAAATATTCAAAATTTAAGAACACAAAAAATCCTAACACTCAAAATTCTTAAATAGCAAACATATAATAAATTTTATATCAAATAAAAGGTCTTTTTAAAACAAACTTTTTTTGTATTTAACGTTTTTCCCCTATCTCTTACTGTTTCAAAATGGCAGCCGAAAACCTGAATTACGTATGTCTGTTTACAAAATGTAACAAATTAATTTTAAATTATATGAAATAAAAATATGTCCTTTAATTTTTAATTTGCTTAATAGCTCTGAATGACCTCTGAACTAGCCATAATCTTACCTTTCATTGATTTTGCTAGTAAAGGTGCTCGAATTGTAGTCCGTCATTTGCTAAACACAGTTCTAATCTGGAACTTAAGCTATCTTACAGCTCGCAACACTTCTTCGTGGCTGATTGAATTTATAGCATTCCGGATTCGCTGCATCATATCTTCGGGTGTTGTCGGTCGTAAAACATAAACTAAGTCTTTCAGCCTACCCCAAAAGTAAAAGTTCATACAGGTCAAATCAGGGGATCTTGGTGGGTAGTTTAAACTGGACCACCTCTTCCAACCCATCTTCCCAGGATATTGTTCATCAAGCGTTTTGTCGCACGTTTTGTGCGAGTAGTGAGCCGGAGCACCGTCGTGCATAAACCACATATTGCCAACAACTTCGTCAGGTACATCTATTAATAAGTTAGGCAAGTGATTAATTAAAAAATTGTTATAAGTCTCTCCATCTAGGTGTCCTTCAAAGAAAAAAGGACCTACAATTCTCCTACCAACAATACCACACCAAGTATTCAACAGTCCAGTACCTCTGGTTGTCAACCTCTTCGTATCCAGTGGGGGTTCTCATGAGCCCAGTACCTCATGTTGTGACGGTTAACCTTCGCCGTTGCTCCGAAATGTAGCTTCGTCACACCATAGTAAATTGCGAAAAAAATGTTCATTTTGTAGCAACTTTTCTCTTGCCCACAAACAAAAATTCATTCTTTGAATG